>NC_064534.1:36509456-36806956 GCF_023856365.1 Brienomyrus brachyistius
GTTTAGGTTAGTGGGAATCACAGAGGAATTAGGGATGGAAACTTCTTTGCTGGTGGTAGAAGCGGTCTGGTGAATTTTTAGAGAGAAGAGGCCGTCGATGTTTGAATGTAGAAAATTGTTCTGGCTGCAGCCTGCAGTATGGACTTGTTGGTGTGTGTAGCTCCCAGTGTTCTGACAGCGCGACGTTTTGGGGAAGCATGTGATTCAGCAGCTACCAGTGGGCTTCGTGCGGCGGAGATTTTGTGGCTGTTAGCGGAGTTGATAACAGAGGGTCGTTAAGAGAAGCCTACATGCAGTAGGCAAAGGAGTAATGTTTGCCGGCGGGGGACGTGCGGCGATTACCCTGTGCGGTAGTGAAAAGGAGTTAAAAAGAAGGAAGTGTGCGGATGCGGAAAGAATGGAATAATTGTGGTAGGCTGCCGGCTGAGTAGTTTGGTGAATGTTTGGTGTGGGTCCGGCGCTGCCGATTGGATGGTGGGGCTGCAGTGTGAGTCAGATAAAAAAAAAAAAAAAAACCAGGAGTAGGATCCAATGGGACTAACTGGCATGTATAGACGCGTGTAATGCAAAAGGGCTGTTTTTGGTAGGATCCCTCGCTTATGGCCATACCACCCTGAACACGCCCCATCTCGTCTGATCTCGGAAGCCAAGCAGGGTAGGGTCTGGTTAGACCCACGATCTTCGTTCAATTAAGAAGGTGCTTCCAGCCTTACAGCCTCAGTTTACGTAAGTACAACGCCATGTCTACTGTTCCGTGTTCTGAGTGTAATATGTTTAGCTATTCTTCTCCAGTCATTAGCGGTATTTATACATGTGAGAAGTGTCAGTTAGTCGCTAGACTGACGGAGAAGATTGTAGTGTTAGAGGGACGTATCCGGACGTTACATAACATTCAGGAGAATGAGAGTTTTATTGACTCAGTGTTAGCGGCTCCGGATATGTCCGCGATAGCCAGTAAGTCTCCCCCTGCTCCGGCAGCAGAGCCTTCGCAGCAAGGCGAGTGGGTGACGACCCGGCGGCATAGTCGCAAATCCAAACCAAACTTACACCGGCACCATTCGCCTATCCGCGTTTCCAACAGGTTCTCCCCACTCAGTGAAACTCCCACTGAGACGCCTGTTGAAAGTGCTCTAATAATTGGTGATTCTATTCTAAGAAACGTGAGAGTAGCGACTCCAGCGACCATTGTAAATTGTCTCCCGGGTGCCAGAGCGACCGACATCTCGGCAAATTTAAAAGTGCTGGCTAAAAGTAAACGTAAATACTCTCAGATAGTTATCCACGTCGGCACTAATGATGTCCGATTGAGGCAATCGGAGATCACAAAGGCAAATTTTAAAGAGGTGTGCAACATTGCGAAGAAGATGTGTGTGTCAGTAACGTGCTCTGGCCCCATCCCTGCTAGACGTGGCGATGAAATGTACAGCAGATTATCGTCGCTACATCGCTGGCTGTCGGAATGGTGCCCGATAAATGGTGTAGGTTATATAGACAACTGGAGGATGTTCTGGGGTAGGCCTGGGCTTTTGAAGAGGGACGGTATTCACCCCTCGCGGGCTGGTGCCGACCTCCTGTCTAAAAGCATAGCTCGTAGTCTACAGGCAAATCGCTGACTAACTAGAGCCAAGTCCAGGCGGCAGGCAAACCGGCATAACCGACCGCCTGCTAGTCGCTTAGAGTCGTCGCCTAGGGTTCATTTCATTGAGACTGTGTCTGCTCCCCGCGTCTCTAATCATGGAGGACTATTCCACCGTGGAGTGTGCCATAATAACTTAATTAAAATCACAATGAATCCGTTACTAGAAAACAGTTGTGATGCAATATTTAAACTTAAACTTGGACTTCTGAATATAAGATCACTGGCCCCTAAAGCACTATTAATAAATGAAATAATTACTGATTTTAGTCTTGGTGCCCTGTGCCTTACTGAGACCTGGCTTAAACCAGATGAATTCATGGCACTAAATGAATCTACTCCAGCGGAATACAGTTATAAGCATAACCCGCGACCAAATCGCAAAGGTGGTGGTGTTGCTGCAATTTTTCAGTCCAACTTAGGAGTGTCTGAGAAATGTGGTGTGAGTTTCAGCACATTTGAAACTCTTGTTCTTAGCCTTGCTGGCTCATCTCTTTCTAGTTCATCACCCCAAATCACCATGGTTATTGTGTATAGACCGCCTGGGCCGTACAGTGATTTTCTTAAGGAATTTGCTGATTTTTTAACAAACCTGGTGGTCAGTACTGACAAAGCCGTTATTGTGGGTGATTTTAACATTCATATGGAGAAGGATAATGATCCTTTAAAAACAGCGTTTGCAGCTATTCTTGACTCTGTAGGTGTATGTCAGAATGTAGTCGGGCCTACTCATGTCTGTAACCATACCCTTGATTTGATCATTAGTCATGGCATCCTGGTAGAACATGTGTCTATTATGCCACAGAGTCCTCTGCTCTCAGATCATTACTTGTTAACATTTGAAATCCAGTATAGCCTCCTGTTGACCACCACTCCAAAGTATAGAATCAGACGTTCTATTAAGGCACTAACTACAACAACATTTATGAAACAACTTCCACAGCCCTTTAGCCTTACATCTGAAGCATCGTGTGTAAATGAACTTGAACAGGCAACTTCAAACATGGAAAAATCCCTTCGCAGCACTCTAGATCTTGTGGCTCCACTTAGGAGTATAAAGCATAGCAATAACAAACCTGCCCCCTGGTACTCTGATAATACACGTGAACTCAAACAGGCATCACGCAAGCTAGAGCGAAAATGGCGCTCAACTAAACTGGAAGTTTTCAAATCTGCCTGGAAAGAGAGCCTCTCTAAATACAGACAAGCACTAGTAACTGCTCGGTCTGTGTATCTCTCCAGATTAATAGACATGAACAAAACCAATCCTAAATTCCTATTTGAATCCGTGGCTAGGATAACACAGAATTCCTCATTAAACTTGCAAATCCCACAAGCTCTTAAGAGTGATGACTTTCTTACATTTTTTAATGGTAAGATAACTACAATTAGACAGACTATACAGTGCACACCTTTACCTACTTACGGCTGCCTGCCTCCTGCTAGTCTTATGCCTACCAATAATGAGACCTTTGAATCATTCATTCCTATTACACACTCAGAACTTTTGAGCTTAATTTTCTCCTGTAAATCCTCTACTAGCCTTGTAGACCCAATTCCTACAAAATTCTTCAAGGAAATTGCACCACAGATTGGCACTACCGTGTTAAATGTGTTAAACTCTTCTCTTAGGCTTGGATATGTTCCAAAACCTTTTAAAATGGCTGTTATCAGACCCGTCCTAAAGAAACCAAATCTTGAACCCAGTGTTTTAGGAAACTATAGACCTATCTCAAATCTTCCTTTCATTTCAAAGATCATGGAAAAGGTTGTAGTTCGTCAGTTGTCCTCTTTCCTACAAAAAACTAATGCCAATGAATTATATCAGTCTGGCTTTAGACCAAACCATAGCACAGAAACTGCTCTAGTCAAAGTAATGAATGATCTACTTGTGGCTTCTGACCGTGGCTGTGTATCTCTGTTGGTATTGCTATATTTAACTGCAGCGTTCGATACTGTGGACCATAATATCCTCTTGGACCGGTTAGAAGGTGTAGTTGGCATTACAGGGACAGCGCTCTCTTGGTTCCGCTCATATTTGTCTGATCGCTATCAGTATGCCCATGTGAACAATGAATCATCCAAGGCCACTAAAGTTGAATATGGTGTCCCACAGGGATCAGTCCTGGGCCCGCTACTGTTTACCCTATACATGCTACCTCTTGGTAACATTATTAGAAATCATGGTATTGGGTTTCATTGTTATGCAGATGATACACAGTTGTACATATCTGTTAACCCTGATGATATATCACTGCTATCTCGGTTAGAAGACTGTCTATTAGATATCCAGTGCTGGATGGCAAAAAATTTCCTTATGTTAAACACAGAAAAAACAGAAGTTCTGGTAATTGGTCCCAAGGCTGCTAGAAATAAGTTCCACCACCTCAACGTTGGTAACCTTCCTACACAACCTAACATGGTAGTTAGAAATCTTGGCGTTCTTGTCGATTCAGATCTATGCTTTGATGCTCACATAAGAAGTATTACTAGAACTGCATTTTATCATCTACGGAACATAGCCAAGCTTCGTAAGATGCTCTCACTTAATGATGCAGAAAAACTAATACATGCCTTCGTAAGTTCCAGACTGGATTACTGTAATGCCCTCCTATCGGGTTGCCCGTCTGGATCCTTGCATAAACTTCAGATGGTACAGAATGCTGCAGCCAGAGTTCTAACAAACACTAAAAAATTTGATCATATTACACCGGTCTTATCCTCTCTTCATTGGCTGCCAGTTAAGTCTCGAATTGACTATAAAATACTGCTATTAACTTATAAAGCACTAAATGGCCTTGCACCAGAATACCTTAGTGAACTGCTGACCACATACAACCCTCCACGCTTGCTTCGCTCTCAAGCCATGGGATATCTGTTAGTGCCTAGGGTAGAAAGAGCTACGGCAGGCTGCAGAGCTTTCTCCTACAAAGCTCCTCTGCTGTGGAATGGTCTTCCACCGGATGTGCGGGTTTCAGGTTCACTCTCAATATTCAAGTCCAGACTAAAAACACACCTGTTTAGTTTAGCGTATAGGGACACTAGTTCTAGCCCTAGCTAACTCTTCACTCCCAGTCAGACCTGTAGTGTGAGGTGTAGAGCTGGGTGGGGATCGGTGCCATTGGCTTTGGATGAACTGGATTGTCAGTGCTGTCACTCTAGCTTTGCAATCTCTTGTGGAACTGGAGTGCTGACATTTCAGGGACTCCCCATGCCGGCATTCCCACTTGCCTCTCCCTCCTACTGATGCTGCCATAGCCATATCTGCCGGAGCTTGCAGATTGCACTTCATATTGTACTCACCTAGCTTTTAGCACTGCCAATAGCCTCCTCTACTATGCCTAATTGTACATTTTATTTCCCCTACTCCTCCTGGGGGTGATGCCTGGAGACCTCAATCTATCAAGATATCCAGCACACCCGACCACCACCAGTGACGTCCCTGCATCCAGCTCGCCGTTCTGTTCTTCCGTGTATGACCCGCTGCCTTACCTCTGGTTGCCTGGCAATTGGAAGAAGACTCGGCTTCGGCTCTCTCTATTTGACTATCCCTGCCGGCCCCTGGAGGATGGGCTTCCCCTTTGAGTCTGGTCCCTCTCAAGGTTTCTTCCTTCTAGGGAGTTTTTCCTTGCCACTGTCGCCTATGGCTTACTCACTGGGGGCTTTGGGTGAGGATACTGTAAAGCGCTTTGAGACAATGTAATGTTGTGATAATGCGCTATATAAAAATAAATTTGTTGTTGTTGTTGTTGTACTTGGATGGGAGACCTCCTGGGAATACCAGGTGCTGTAAGCCTTTCTCACTTTTACTTTATACAGGGGGCGCTCCACTTCACGATTAATTTAAATCTATCACTCCCTTTCCATTTTACTATTTTATATATATATTTTTTTTTTTTCTCTCATTCCTAAAGGCAGCTTTTAGAAATCGTTTTACTCTAAATACTTCCTGGTAATTCTAGGTGCTGTAAGCTGTTCGTGCCTTTATTCCACCAGGGCGCGATCTTCTCACAAACTTGAAGACTGTCACTCCCCATTCACGTTTTACAACTTATTGTTAATGATAAAGAGACAGCTTTTTACACACAGTTTTAAACAAAGTACTGATATTATTCCTCTTCAACTGACCGCTTTGTTTTCTATGCAAAAACCACTTCGCCACAGAAGACTCGATATTATTGGCATAGCAAGTTCTGCTCTTCTCCTTTCAAAACTTGCTAAAAGCTGTATTTAAAAGAACAGATTGGCCGGGGTAATTCACACCCTTCAATGCCAGCTTAATGTTTAGGTTAGTGGGAATCACAGAGGAATTAGGGATGGAAACTTCTTTGCTGGTGGTAGAAGCGGTCTGGTGAATTTTTAGAGAGAAGAGGCCGTCGATGTTTGAATGTAGAAAATTGTTCTGGCTGCAGCCTGCAGTATGGACTTGTTGGTGTGTGTAGCTCCCAGTGTTCTGACAGCGCGACGTTTTGGGGAAGCATGTGATTCAGCAGCTACCAGTGGGCTTCGTGCGGCGGAGATTTTGTGGCTGTTAGCGGAGTTGATAACAGAGGGTCGTTAAGAGAAGCCTACATGCAGTAGGCAAAGGAGTAATGTTTGCCGGCGGGGGACGTGCGGCGATTACCCTGTGCGGTAGTGAAAAGGAGTTAAAAAGAAGGAAGTGTGCGGATGCGGAAAGAATGGAATAATTGTGGTAGGCTGCCGGCTGAGTAGTTTGGTGAATGTTTGGTGTGGGTCCGGCGCTGCCGATTGGATGGTGGTGCTGCAGTGTGAGTCAGATAAAAAAAAAAAAAAAACCAGGAGTAGGATCCAATGGGACTAACTGGCATGTATAGACGCGTGTAATGCAAAAGGGCTGTTTTTGGTAGCATCTTCCGCTTACGGCCATACCACCCTGAACACGCCCGATCTCGTCTGATCTCGGAAGCTAAGCAGGGTAGGTTCTGGTTAGTACTTGGATGGGAGACCACCTGGGAATACCAGGTGCTGTAAGCTTTTCTCACTTTTACTTTATACAGGGGGCGCTCCACTTCACGATTAATTTAAATCTATCACTCCCCTTCCATTTTACTATTTTATATATATATATTTTTTTTTTTCTCTCATTCATAAAGGCAGCTTTTAGAAACCGTTTTACTCTAAATACTTCCTGGTAATTCTAGGTGCTGTAAGCTGTTCGTCCCTTTATTCCACCAGGGCGCGATCTTCTCACAAACTTGAAGACTGTCACTCCCCATTCACGTTTTACAACTTATTGTTAATGATAAAGAGACAGCTTTTTACACACAGTTTTAAACAAAGTACTGATATTATTCCTCTTCAACTGACCGCTTTGTTTTCTATGCAAAAACCACTTTGCCACAGAAGACTCGATATTATTGGCATAGCAAGTTCTGCTCTTCTCCTTTCAAAACTTGCTAAAAGCTGTATTTAAAAGAACAGATTGGCCGGGGTAATTCACACCCTTCAATGCCAGCTTAATGTTTAGGTTAGTGGGAATCACAGAGGAATTAGGGATGGAAACTTCTTTGCTGGTGGTAGAAGCGGTCTGGTGAATTTTTAGAGAGAAGAGGCCGTCGATGTTTGAATGTAGAAAATTGTTCTGGCTGCAGCCTGCAGTATGGACTTGTTGGTGTGTGTAGCTCCCAGTGTTCTGACAGCGCGACGTTTTGGGGAAGCATGTGATTCAGCAGCTACCAGTGGGCTTCGTGCGGCGGAGATTTTGTGGCTGTTAGCGGAGTTGATAACAGAGGGTCGTTAAGAGAAGCCTGCATGCAGTAGGCAAAGGAGTAATGTTTGCCGGCGGGGGACGTGCGGCGATTAACCTGTGCGGTAGTGAAAAGGAGTTAAAAAGAAGGAAGTGTGCGGATGCGGAAAGAATGGAATAATTGTGGTAGGCTGCCGGCTGAGTAGTTTGGTGAATGTTTGGTGTGGGTCCGGCGCTGCCGATTGGATGGTGGGGCTGCAGTGTGAGTCAGATAAAAAAAAAAAAAAAAAAAACCAGGAGTAGGATCCAATGGGACTAACTGGCATGTATAGACGCGTGTAATGCAAAAGGGCTGTTTTTGGTAGGATCCCTCGCTTATGGCCATACCACCCTGAACACGCCCCATCTCGTCTGATCTCGGAAGCCAAGCAGGGTAGGGTCTGGTTAGTACTTGGATGGGAGACCTCCTGGGAATACCAGGTGCTGTAAGCCTTTCTCACTTTTACTTTATACAGGGGGCGCTCCACTTCACGATTAATTTAAATCTATCACTCCCTTTCCATTTTACTATTTTATATATATATATTTTTTTTTTCTCTCATTCCTAAAGGCAGCTTTTAGAAATCGTTTTACTCTAAATACTTCCTGGTAATTCTAGGTGCTGTAAGCTGTTCGTGCCTTTATTCCACCAGGGCGCGATCTTCTCACAAACTTGAAGACTGTCACTCCCCATTCACGTTTTACAACTTATTGTTAATGATAAAGAGACAGCTTTTTACACACAGTTTTAAACAAAGTACTGATATTATTCCTCTTCAACTGACCGCTTTGTTTTCTATGCAAAAACCACTTCGCCACAGAAGACTCGATATTATTGGCATAGCAAGTTCTGCTCTTCTCCTTTCAAAACTTGCTAAAAGCTGTATTTAAAAGAACAGATTGGCCGGGGTAATTCACACCCTTCAATGCCAGCTTAATGTTTAGGTTAGTGGGAATCACAGAGGAATTAGGGATGGAAACTTCTTTGCTGGTGGTAGAAGCGGTCTGGTGAATTTTTAGAGAGAAGAGGCCGTCGATGTTTGAATGTAGAAAATTGTTCTGGCTGCAGCCTGCAGTATGGACTTGTTGGTGTGTGTAGCTCCCAGTGTTCTGACAGCGCGACGTTTTGGGGAAGCATGTGATTCAGCAGCTACCAGTGGGCTTCGTGCGGCGGAGATTTTGTGGCTGTTAGCGGAGTTGATAACAGAGGGTCGTTAAGAGAAGCCTACATGCAGTAGGCAAAGGAGTAATGTTTGCCGGCGGGGGACGTGCGGCGATTAACCTGTGCGGTAGTGAAAAGGAGTTAAAAAGAAGGAAGTGTGCGGATGCGGAAAGAATGGAATAATTGTGGTAGGCTGCCGGCTGAGTAGTTTGGTGAATGTTTGGTGTGGGTCCGGCGCTGCCGATTGGATGGTGGTGCTGCAGTGTGAGTCAGATAAAAAAAAAAAAAAAACCAGGAGTAGGATCCAATGGGACTAACTGGCATGTATAGACGCGTGTAATGCAAAAGGGCTGTTTTTGGTAGCATCTTCCGCTTACGGCCATACCACCCTGAACACGCCCGATCTCGTCTGATCTCGGAAGCTAAGCAGGGTAGGTTCTGGTTAGTACTTGGATGGGAGACCACCTGGGAATACCAGGTGCTGTAAGCTTTTCTCACTTTTACTTTATACAGGGGGCGCTCCACTTCACGATTAATTTAAATCTATCACTCCCCTTCCATTTTACTATTTTATATATATATATATTTTTTTTTTTCTCTCATTCATAAAGGCAGCTTTTAGAAACCGTTTTACTCTAAATACTTCCTGGTAATTCTAGGTGCTGTAAGCTGTTCGTCCCTTTATTCCACCAGGGCGCGATCTTCTCACAAACTTGAAGACTGTCACTCCCCATTCACGTTTTACAACTTATTGTTAATGATAAAGAGACAGCTTTTTACACACAGTTTTAAACAAAGTACTGATATTATTCCTCTTCAACTGACCGCTTTGTTTTCTATGCAAAAACCACTTTGCCACAGAAGACTCGATATTATTGGCATAGCAAGTTCTGCTCTTCTCCTTTCAAAACTTGCTAAAAGCTGTATTTAAAAGAACAGATTGGCCGGGGTAATTCACACCCTTCAATGCCAGCTTAATGTTTAGGTTAGTGGGAATCACAGAGGAATTAGGGATGGAAACTTCTTTGCTGGTGGTAGAAGCGGTCTGGTGAATTTTTAGAGAGAAGAGGCCGTCAATGTTTGAATGTAGAAAATTGTTCTGGCTGCAGCCTGCAGTATGGACTTGTTGGTGTGTGTAGCTCCCAGTTTTCTAACAGCGCGACGTTTTGGGGAAGCATGTGATTCAGCAGCTACCAGTGGGCTTCGTGCGGCGGAGATTTTGTGGCTGTTAGCGGAGTTGATAACAGAGGGTCGTTAAGAGAAGCCTGCATGCAGTAGGCAAAGGAGTAATGTTTGCCGGCGGGGGACGTGCGGCGATTACCCTGTGCGGTAGTGAAAAGGAGTTAAAAAGAAGGAAGTGTGCGGATGCGGAAAGAATGGAATAATTGTGGTAGGCTGCCGGCTGAGTAGTTTGGTGAATGTTTGGTGTGGGTCCGGCGCTGCCGATTGGATGGTGGGGCTGCAGTGTGAGTCAGATAAAAAAAAAAAAAAAACCAGGAGTAGGATCCAATGGGACTAACTGGCATGTATAGACGCTTGTAATGCAAAAGGGCTGTTTTTGGTAGCATCTTCCGCTTACGGCCATACCACCCTGAACACGCCCGATCTCGTCTGATCTCAGAAGCTAAGCAGGGTAGGTTCTGGTTAGTACTTGGATGGGAGACCACCTGGGAATACCAGGTGCTGTAAGCTTTTCTCACTTTTAATTTATACAGGGGGCGCTCCACTTCACGATTAATTTAAATCTATCACTCCCCTTCCATTTTACTATTTTATATATATATATATTTTTTTTCTCTCATTCCTAAAGGCAGCTTTTAGAAATCGTTTTACTCTAAATACTTCCTAGTAATTCTAGGTGCTGTAAGCTGTTCGTGCCTTTATTCCACCAGGGCGCGATCTTCTCACAAACTTGAAGACTGTCACTCCCCATTCACGTTTTACAACTTATTGTTAATGATAAAGAGACAGCTTTTTACACACAGTTTTAAACAAAGTACTGACATTATTCCTCTTCAACTGACCGCTTTGTTTTCTATGCAAAAACCACTTCGCCACAGAAGACTCGATATTATTGGCATAGCAAGTTCTGCTCTTCTCCTTTCAAAACTTGCTAAAAGCTGTATTTAAAAGAACAGATTGGCCGGGGTAATTCACACCCTTCAATGCCAGCTTAATGTTTAGGTTAGTGGGAATCACAGAGGAATTAGGGATGGAAACTTCTTTGCTGGTGGTAGAAGCGGTCTGGTGAATTTTTAGAGAGAAGAGGCCGTCGATGTTTGAATGTAGAAAATTGTTCTGGCTGCAGCCTGCAGTATGGACTTGTTGGTGTGTGTAGCTCCCAGTGTTCTGACAGCGCGACGTTTTGGGGAAGCATGTGATTCAGCAGCTACCAGTGGGCTTCGTGCGGCGGAGATTTTGTGGCTGTTAGCGGAGTTGATAACAGAGGGTCGTTAAGAGAAGCCTACATGCAGTAGGCAAAGGAGTAATGTTTGCCGGCGGGGGACGTGCGGCGATTACCCTGTGCGGTAGTGAAAAGGAGTTAAAAAGAAGGAAGTGTGCGGATGCGGAAAGAATGGAATAATTGTGGTAGGCTGCCGGCTGAGTAGTTTGGTGAATGTTTGGTGTGGGTCCGGCGCTGCCGATTGGATGGTGGGGCTGCAGTGTGAGTCAGATAAAAAAAAAAAAAAAAAACAGGAGTAGGATCCAATGGGACTAACTGGCATGTATAGACGCGTGTAATGCAAAAGGGCTGTTTTTGGTAGCGTCTCTCACTTATGGCCATACCACCCTGAACACGCCCGATCTCATCCGATCTCGAAAGCCAAGCAGGGTAGGGTCTGGTTAGTACTTGGATGGGAGACCTCCTGGGAATACCAGGTGCTGTAAGCTTTTCTCACTTTTACTTTATACAGGGGGCGCTCCACTTCACGATTAATTTAAATCTATCACTCCCCTTCCGTTTTACTATTTTATATATATATATATTTTTTCTTTCATTCCTAAAGGCAGCTTTTAGAAATCGTTTTACTCTAAATACTTCCTAGTAATTCTAGGTGCTGTAAGCTGTTCGTGCCTTTATTCCACCAGGGCGCGATCTTCTCACAAACTTGAAGACTGTCACTCCCCATTCACGTTTTACAACTTATTGTTAATGATAAAGAGACAGCTTTTTACACACAGTTTTAAACAAAGTACTGATATTTTTCCTCTTCAACTGACCGCTTTGTTTTCTATGCAAAAACCACTTCGCCACAGAAGACTCAATATTATTGGCATAGCAAGTTCTGCTCTTCTCCTTTCAAAACTTGCTAAAAGCTGTATTTAAAAGAACAGATTGGCCGGGGTAATTCACACCCTTCAATGCCATCTTAATGTTTAGGTTAGTGGGAATCACAGAGGAATTAGGGATGGAAACTTCTTTGCTGGTGGTAGAAGCAGTCTGGTGAATTTTTAGAGAGAAGAGGCCGTCGATGTTTGAATGTAGAAAATTGTTCTGGCTGCAGCCTGCAGTATGGACTTGTTGGTGTGTGTAGCTCCCAGTGTTCTGACAGCGCGACGTTTTGGGGAAGCATGTGATTCAGCAGCTACCAGTGGGCTTCGTGCGGCGGAGATTTTGTGGCTGTTAGCGGAGTTGATAACAGAGGGTCGTTAAGAGAAGCCTGCATGCAGTAGGCAAAGGAGTAATGTTTGCCGGCGGGGGACGTGCGGCGATTAACCTGTGCGGTAGTGAAAAGGAGTTAAAAAGAAGGAAGTGTGCGGATGCGGAAAGAATGGAATAATTGTGGTAGGCTGCCGGCTGAGTAGTTTGGTGAATGTTTGGTGTGGGTCCGGCGCTGCCGATTGGATGGTGGTGCTGCAGTGTGAGTCAGATAAAAAAAAAAAAAAAACCAGGAGTAGGATCCAATGGGACTAACTGGCATGTATAGACGCTTGTAATGCAAAAGGGCTGTTTTTGGTAGCATCTTCCGCTTACGGCCATACCACCCTGAACATGCCCGATCTCGTCTGATCTCAGAAGCTAAGCAGGGTAGGTTCTGGTTAGTACTTGGATGGGAGACCACCTGGGAATACCAGGTGCTGTAAGCCTTTCTCACTTTTAATTTATACAGGGGGCGCTCCACTTCACGATTAATTTAAATCTATCACTCCCCTTCCATTTTACTATTTTATATATATATATATTTTTTTTCTCTCATTCCTAAAGGCAGCTTTTAGAAATCGTTTTACTCTAAATACTTCCTAGTAATTCTAGGTGCTGTAAGCTGTTCGTGCCTTTATTCCACCAGGGCGCGATCTTCTCACAAACTTGAAGACTGTCACTCCCCATTCACGTTTTACAACTTATTGTTAATGATAAAGAGACAGCTTTTTACACACAGTTTTAAACAAAGTACTGACATTATTCCTCTTCAACTGACCGCTTTGTTTTCTATGCAAAAACCACTTCGCCACAGAAGACTCGATATTATTGGCATAGCAAGTTCTGCTCTTCTCCTTTCAAAACTTGCTAAAAGCTGTATTTAAAAGAACAGATTGGCCGGGGTAATTCACACCCTTCAATGCCAGCTTAATGTTTAGGTTAGTGGGAATCACAGAGGAATTAGGGATGGAAACTTCTTTGCTGGTGGTAGAAGCGGTCTGGTGAATTTTTAGAGAGAAGAGGCCGTCGATGTTTGAATGTAGAAAATTGTTCTGGCTGCAGCCTGCAGTATGGACTTGTTGGTGTGTGTAGCTCCCAGTGTTCTGACAGCGCGACGTTTTGGGGAAGCATGTGATTCAGCAGCTACCAGTGGGCTTCGTGCGGCGGAGATTTTGTGGCTGTTAGCGGAGTTGATAACAGAGGGTCGTTAAGAGAAGCCTGCATGCAGTAGGCAAAGGAGTAATGTTTGCCGGCGGGGGACGTGCGGCGATTACCCTGTGCGGTAGTGAAAAGGAGTTAAAAAGAAGGAAGTGTGCGGATGCGGAAAGAATGGAATAATTGTGGTAGGCTGCCGGCTGAGTAGTTTGGTGAATGTTTGGTGTGGGTCCGGCGCTGCCGATTGGATGGTGGGGCTGCAGTGTGAGTCAGATAAAAAAAAAAAAAAAACCAGGAGTAGGATCCAATGGGACTAACTGGCATGTATAGACGCTTGTAATGCAAAAGGGCTGTTTTTGGTAGCATCTTCCGCTTACGGCCATACCACCCTGAACACGCCCGATCTCGTCTGATCTCAGAAGCTAAGCAGGGTAGGTTCTGGTTAGTACTTGGATGGGAGACCACCTGGGAATACCAGGTGCTGTAAGCTTTTCTCACTTTTAATTTATACAGGGGGCGCTCCACTTCACGATTAATTTAAATCTATCACTCCCCTTCCATTTTACTATTTTATATATATATATATTTTTTTTCTCTCATTCCTAAAGGCAGCTTTTAGAAATCGTTTTACTCTAAATACTTCCTAGTAATTCTAGGTGCTGTAAGCTGTTCGTGCCTTTATTCCACCAGGGCGCGATCTTCTCACAAACTTGAAGACTGTCACTCCCCATTCACGTTTTACAACTTATTGTTAATGATAAAGAGACAGCTTTTTACACACAGTTTTAAACAAAGTACTGACATTATTCCTCTTCAACTGACCGCTTTGTTTTCTATGCAAAAACCACTTCGCCACAGAAGACTCGATATTATTGGCATAGCAAGTTCTGCTCTTCTCCTTTCAAAACTTGCTAAAAGCTGTATTTAAAAGAACAGATTGGCCGGGGTAATTCACACCCTTCAATGCCAGCTTAATGTTTAGGTTAGTGGGAATCACAGAGGAATTAGGGATGGAAACTTCTTTGCTGGTGGTAGAAGCGGTCTGGTGAATTTTTAGAGAGAAGAGGCCGTCGATGTTTGAATGTAGAAAATTGTTCTGGCTGCAGCCTGCAGTATGGACTTGTTGGTGTGTGTAGCTCCCAGTGTTCTGACAGCGCGACGTTTTGGGGAAGCATGTGATTCAGCAGCTACCAGTGGGCTTCGTGCGGCGGAGATTTTGTGGCTGTTAGCGGAGTTGATAACAGAGGGTCGTTAAGAGAAGCCTGCATGCAGTAGGCAAAGGAGTAATGTTTGCCGGCGGGGGACGTGCGGCGATTACCCTGTGCGGTAGTGAAAAGGAGTTAAAAAGAAGGAAGTGTGCGGATGCGGAAAGAATGGAATAATTGTGGTAGGCTGCCGGCTGAGTAGTTTGGTGAATGTTTGGTGTGGGTCCGGCGCTGCCGATTGGATGGTGGGGCTGCAGTGTGAGTCAGATAAAAAAAAAAAAAAAACCAGGAGTAGGATCCAATGGGACTAACTGGCATGTATAGACGCTTGTAATGCAAAAGGGCTGTTTTTGGTAGCATCTTCCGCTTACGGCCATACCACCCTGAACACGCCCGATCTCGTCTGATCTCAGAAGCTAAGCAGGGTAGGTTCTGGTTAGTACTTGGATGGGAGACCACCTGGGAATACCAGGTGCTGTAAGCTTTTCTCACTTTTAATTTATACAGGGGGCGCTCCACTTCACGATTAATTTAAATCTATCACTCCCCTTCCATTTTACTATTTTATATATATATATTTTTTTTTTCTCTCATTCCTAAAGGCAGCTTTTAGAAATCGTTTTACTCTAAATACTTCCTAGTAATTCTAGGTGCTGTAAGCTGTTCGTGCCTTTATTCCACCAGGGCGCGATCTTCTCACAAACTTGAAGACTGTCACTCCCCATTCACGTTTTACAACTTATTGTTAATGATAAAGAGACAGCTTTTTACACACAGTTTTAAACAAAGTACTGACATTATTCCTCTTCAACTGACCGCTTTGTTTTCTATGCAAAAACCACTTCGCCACAGAAGACTCGATATTATTGGCATAGCAAGTTCTGCTCTTCTCCTTTCAAAACTTGCTAAAAGCTGTATTTAAAAGAACAGATTGGCCGGGGTAATTCACACCCTTCAATGCCAGCTTAATGTTTAGGTTAGTGGGAATCACAGAGGAATTAGGGATGGAAACTTCTTTGCTGGTGGTAGAAGCGGTCTGGTGAATTTTTAGAGAGAAGAGGCCGTCGATGTTTGAATGTAGAAAATTGTTCTGGCTGCAGCCTGCAGTATGGACTTGTTGGTGTGTGTAGCTCCCAGTGTTCTGACAGCGCGACGTTTTGGGGAAGCATGTGATTCAGCAGCTACCAGTGGGCTTCGTGCGGCGGAGATTTTGTGGCTGTTAGCGGAGTTGATAACAGAGGGTCGTTAAGAGAAGCCTGCATGCAGTAGGCAAAGGAGTAATGTTTGCCGGCGGGGGACGTGCGGCGATTACCCTGTGCGGTAGTGAAAAGGAGTTAAAAAGAAGGAAGTGTGCGGATGCGGAAAGAATGGAATAATTGTGGTAGGCTGCCGGCTGAGTAGTTTGGTGAATGTTTGGTGTGGGTCCGGCGCTGCCGATTGGATGGTGGGGCTGCAGTGTGAGTCAGATAAAAAAAAAAAAAAAACCAGGAGTAGGATCCAATGGGACTAACTGGCATGTATAGACGCTTGTAATGCAAAAGGGCTGTTTTTGGTAGCATCTTCCGCTTACGGCCATACCACCCTGAACACGCCCGATCTCGTCTGATCTCAGAAGCTAAGCAGGGTAGGTTCTGGTTAGTACTTGGATGGGAGACCTCCTGGGAATACCAGGTGCTGTAAGCCTTTCTCACTTTTACTTTATACAGGGGGCGCTCCACTTCACGATTAATTTAAATCTATCACTCCCTTTCCATTTTACTATTTTATATATATATTTTTTTTTTTTCTCTCATTCCTAAAGGCAGCTTTTAGAAATCGTTTTACTCTAAATACTTCCTGGTAATTCTAGGTGCTGTAAGCTGTTCGTGCCTTTATTCCACCAGGGCGCGATCTTCTCACAAACTTGAAGACTGTCACTCCCCATTCACGTTTTACAACTTATTGTTAATGATAAAGAGACAGCTTTTTACACACAGTTTTAAACAAAGTACTGATATTATTCCTCTTCAACTGACCGCTTTGTTTTCTATGCAAAAACCACTTCGCCACAGAAGACTCGATATTATTGGCATAGCAAGTTCTGCTCTTCTCCTTTCAAAACTTGCTAAAAGCTGTATTTAAAAGAACAGATTGGCCGGGGTAATTCACACCCTTCAATGCCAGCTTAATGTTTAGGTTAGTGGGAATCACAGAGGAATTAGGGATGGAAACTTCTTTGCTGGTGGTAGAAGCGGTCTGGTGAATTTTTAGAGAGAAGAGGCCGTCGATGTTTGAATGTAGAAAATTGTTCTGGCTGCAGCCTGCAGTATGGACTTGTTGGTGTGTGTAGCTCCCAGTGTTCTGACAGCGCGACGTTTTGGGGAAGCATGTGATTCAGCAGCTACCAGTGGGCTTCGTGCGGCGGAGATTTTGTGGCTGTTAGCGGAGTTGATAACAGAGGGTCGTTAAGAGAAGCCTACATGCAGTAGGCAAAGGAGTAATGTTTGCCGGCGGGGGACGTGCGGCGATTACCCTGTGCGGTAGTGAAAAGGAGTTAAAAAGAAGGAAGTGTGCGGATGCGGAAAGAATGGAATAATTGTGGTAGGCTGCCGGCTGAGTAGTTTGGTGAATGTTTGGTGTGGGTCCGGCGCTGCCGATTGGATGGTGGTGCTGCAGTGTGAGTCAGATAAAAAAAAAAAAAAAACCAGGAGTAGGATCCAATGGGACTAACTGGCATGTATAGACGCGTGTAATGCAAAAGGGCTGTTTTTGGTAGCATCTTCCGCTTACGGCCATACCACCCTGAACACGCCCGATCTCGTCTGATCTCGGAAGCTAAGCAGGGTAGGTTCTGGTTAGTACTTGGATGGGAGACCACCTGGGAATACCAGGTGCTGTAAGCTTTTCTCACTTTTACTTTATACAGGGGGCGCTCCACTTCACGATTAATTTAAATCTATCACTCCCCTTCCATTTTACTATTTTATATATATATATATTTTTTTTTCTCTCATTCATAAAGGCAGCTTTTAGAAACCGTTTTACTCTAAATACTTCCTAGTAATTCTAGGTGCTGTAAGCTGTTCGTGCCTTTATTCCACCAGGGCGCGATCTTCTCACAAACTTGAAGACTGTCACTCCCCATTCACGTTTTACAACTTATTGTTAATGATAAAGAGACAGCTTTTTACACACAGTTTTAAACAAAGTACTGACATTATTCCTCTTCAACTGACCGCTTTGTTTTCTATGCAAAAACCACTTCGCCACAGAAGACTCGATATTATTGGCATAGCAAGTTCTGCTCTTCTCCTTTCAAAACTTGCTAAAAGCTGTATTTAAAAGAACAGATTGGCCGGGGTAATTCACACCCTTCAATGCCAGCTTAATGTTTAGGTTAGTGGGAATCACAGAGGAATTAGGGATGGAAACTTCTTTGCTGGTGGTAGAAGCGGTCTGGTGAATTTTTAGAGAGAAGAGGCCGTCGATGTTTGAATGTAGAAAATTGTTCTGGCTGCAGCCTGCAGTATGGACTTGTTGGTGTGTGTAGCTCCCAGTGTTCTGACAGCGCGACGTTTTGGGGAAGCATGTGATTCAGCAGCTACCAGTGGGCTTCGTGCGGCGGAGATTTTGTGGCTGTTAGCGGAGTTGATAACAGAGGGTCGTTAAGAGAAGCCTGCATGCAGTAGGCAAAGGAGTAATGTTTGCCGGCGGGGGACGTGCGGCGATTAACCTGTGCGGTAGTGAAAAGGAGTTAAAAAGAAGGAAGTGTGCGGATGCGGAAAGAATGGAATAATTGTGGTAGGCTGCCGGCTGAGTAGTTTGGTGAATGTTTGGTGTGGGTCCGGCGCTGCCGATTGGATGGTGGGGCTGCAGTGTGAGTCAGATAAAAAAAAAAAAAAAAACCAGGAGTAGGATCCAATGGGACTAACTGGCATGTATAGACGCGTGTAATGCAAAAGGGCTGTTTTTGGTAGGATCCCTCGCTTATGGCCATACCACCCTGAACACGCCCCATCTCGTCTGATCTCGGAAGCCAAGCAGGGTAGGGTCTGGTTAGTACTTGGATGGGAGACCTCCTGGGAATACCAGGTGCTGTAAGCCTTTCTCACTTTTACTTTATACAGGGGGCGCTCCACTTCACGATTAATTTAAATCTATCACTCCCTTTCCATTTTACTATTTTATATATATATATATTTTTTTTCTCTCATTCCTAAAGGCAGCTTTTAGAAATCGTTTTACTCTAAATACTTCCTGGTAATTCTAGGTGCTGTAAGCTGTTCGTGCCTTTATTCCACCAGGGCGCGATCTTCTCACAAACTTGAAGACTGTCACTCCCCATTCACGTTTTACAACTTATTGTTAATGATAAAGAGACAGCTTTTTACACACAGTTTTAAACAAAGTACTGATATTATTCCTCTTCAACTGACCGCTTTGTTTTCTATGCAAAAACCACTTCGCCACAGAAGACTCGATATTATTGGCATAGCAAGTTCTGCTCTTCTCCTTTCAAAACTTGCTAAAAGCTGTATTTAAAAGAACAGATTGGCCGGGGTAATTCACACCCTTCAATGCCAGCTTAATGTTTAGGTTAGTGGGAATCACAGAGGAATTAGGGATGGAAACTTCTTTGCTGGTGGTAGAAGCGGTCTGGTGAATTTTTAGAGAGAAGAGGCCGTCGATGTTTGAATGTAGAAAATTGTTCTGGCTGCAGCCTGCAGTATGGACTTGTTGGTGTGTGTAGCTCCCAGTGTTCTGACAGCGCGACGTTTTGGGGAAGCATGTGATTCAGCAGCTACCAGTGGGCTTCGTGCGGCGGAGATTTTGTGGCTGTTAGCGGAGTTGATAACAGAGGGTCGTTAAGAGAAGCCTACATGCAGTAGGCAAAGGAGTAATGTTTGCCGGCGGGGGACGTGCGGCGATTAACCTGTGCGGTAGTGAAAAGGAGTTAAAAAGAAGGAAGTGTGCGGATGCGGAAAGAATGGAATAATTGTGGTAGGCTGCCGGCTGAGTAGTTTGGTGAATGTTTGGTGTGGGTCCGGCGCTGCCGATTGGATGGTGGTGCTGCAGTGTGAGTCAGATAAAAAAAAAAAAAAAACCAGGAGTAGGATCCAATGGGACTAACTGGCATGTATAGACGCGTGTAATGCAAAAGGGCTGTTTTTGGTAGCATCTTCCGCTTACGGCCATACCACCCTGAACACGCCCGATCTCGTCTGATCTCGGAAGCTAAGCAGGGTAGGTTCTGGTTAGTACTTGGATGGGAGACCACCTGGGAATACCAGGTGCTGTAAGCTTTTCTCACTTTTACTTTATACAGGGGGCGCTCCACTTCACGATTAATTTAAATCTATCACTCCCCTTCCATTTTACTATTTTATATATATATATATTTTTTTTTTTCTCTCATTCATAAAGGCAGCTTTTAGAAACCGTTTTACTCTAAATACTTCCTGGTAATTCTAGGTGCTGTAAGCTGTTCGTCCCTTTATTCCACCAGGGCGCGATCTTCTCACAAACTTGAAGACTGTCACTCCCCATTCACGTTTTACAACTTATTGTTAATGATAAAGAGACAGCTTTTTACACACAGTTTTAAACAAAGTACTGATATTATTCCTCTTCAACTGACCGCTTTGTTTTCTATGCAAAAACCACTTTGCCACAGAAGACTCGATATTATTGGCATAGCAAGTTCTGCTCTTCTCCTTTCAAAACTTGCTAAAAGCTGTATTTAAAAGAACAGATTGGCCGGGGTAATTCACACCCTTCAATGCCAGCTTAATGTTTAGGTTAGTGGGAATCACAGAGGAATTAGGGATGGAAACTTCTTTGCTGGTGGTAGAAGCGGTCTGGTGAATTTTTAGAGAGAAGAGGCCGTCAATGTTTGAATGTAGAAAATTGTTCTGGCTGCAGCCTGCAGTATGGACTTGTTGGTGTGTGTAGCTCCCAGTTTTCTAACAGCGCGACGTTTTGGGGAAGCATGTGATTCAGCAGCTACCAGTGGGCTTCGTGCGGCGGAGATTTTGTGGCTGTTAGCGGAGTTGATAACAGAGGGTCGTTAAGAGAAGCCTGCATGCAGTAGGCAAAGGAGTAATGTTTGCCGGCGGGGGACGTGCGGCGATTAACCTGTGCGGTAGTGAAAAGGAGTTAAAAAGAAGGAAGTGTGCGGATGCGGAAAGAATGGAATAATTGTGGTAGGCTGCCGGCTGAGTAGTTTGGTGAATGTTTGGTGTGGGTCCGGCGCTGCCGATTGGATGGTGGTGCTGCAGTGTGAGTCAGATAAAAAAAAAAAAAACCAGGAGTAGGATCCAATGGGACTAACTGGCATGTATAGACGCGTGTAATGCAAAAGGGCTGTTTTTGGTCGCGTCTCTCGCTTATGGCCATACCACCCTGAACACACCCGATCTCATCCGATCTCGGAAGCCAAGCAGGGTAGGGTCTGGTTAGTACTTGGATGGGAGACCTCCTGGGAATACCAGGTGCTGTAAGCTTTTCTCACTTTTACTTTATACAGGGGGCGCTCCACTTCACGATTAATTTAAATCTATCACTCCCCTTCCATTTTACTATTTTATATATATATATATTTTTCTCTCATTCATAAAGGCAGCTTTTACACACCGTTTTACTCCAAATACTTCCTGGTAATTCTAGGTGCTGTAAGCTGTTCGTGCCTTTATTCCACCAGGGCGCGATCTTCTCACAAACTTGAAGACTGTTTCTCCCCATTCACGTTTTACAACTTATTGTTAATGATAAAGAGACAGCTTTTTACACACAGTTTTAAACAAAGTACTGATATTTTTCCTCTTCAACTGACCGCTTTGTTTTCTATGCAAAAACCACTTCGCCACAGAAGACTCAATATTATTGGCATAGCAAGTTCTGCTCTTCTCCTTTCAAAACTTGCTAAAAGCTGTATTTAAAAGAACAGATTGGCCGGGGTAATTCACACCCTTCAATGCCAGCTTAATGTTTAGGTTAGTGGGAATCACAGAGGAATTAGGGATGGAAACTTCTTTGCTGGTGGTAGAAGCAGTCTGGTGAATTTTTAGAGAGAAGAGGCCGTCGATGTTTGAATGTAGAAAATTGTTCTGGCTGCAGCCTGCAGTATGGACTTGTTGGTGTGTGTAGCTCCCAGTGTTCTGACAGCGCGACGTTTTGGGGAAGCATGTGATTCAGCAGCTACCAGTGGGCTTCGTGCGGCGGAGATTTTGTGGCTGTTAGCGGAGTTGATAACAGAGGGTCGTTAAGAGAAGCCTGCATGCAGTAGGCAAAGGAGTAATGTTTGCCGGCGGGGGACGTGCGGCGATTAACCTGTGCGGTAGTGAAAAGGAGTTAAAAAGAAGGAAGTGTGCGGATGCGGAAAGAATGGAATAATTGTGGTAGGCTGCCGGCTGAGTAGTTTGGTGAATGTTTGGTGTGGGTCCGGCGCTGCCGATTGGATGGTGGGGCTGCAGTGTGAGTCAGATAAAAAAAAAAAAAAAAACCAGGAGTAGGATCCAATGGGACTAACTGGCATGTATAGACGCGTGTAATGCAAAAGGGCTGTTTTTGGTAGGATCCCTCGCTTATGGCCATACCACCCTGAACACGCCCCATCTCGTCTGATCTCGGAAGCCAAGCAGGGTAGGGTCTGGTTAGTACTTGGATGGGAGACCTCCTGGGAATACCAGGTGCTGTAAGCCTTTCTCACTTTTACTTTATACAGGGGGCGCTCCACTTCACGATTAATTTAAATCTATCACTCCCTTTCCATTTTACTATTTTATATATATATATATTTTTTTTCTCTCATTCCTAAAGGCAGCTTTTAGAAATCGTTTTACTCTAAATACTTCCTGGTAATTCTAGGTGCTGTAAGCTGTTCGTGCCTTTATTCCACCAGGGCGCGATCTTCTCACAAACTTGAAGACTGTCACTCCCCATTCACGTTTTACAACTTATTGTTAATGATAAAGAGACAGCTTTTTACACACAGTTTTAAACAAAGTACTGATATTATTCCTCTTCAACTGACCGCTTTGTTTTCTATGCAAAAACCACTTCGCCACAGAAGACTCGATATTATTGGCATAGCAAGTTCTGCTCTTCTCCTTTCAAAACTTGCTAAAAGCTGTATTTAAAAGAACAGATTGGCCGGGGTAATTCACACCCTTCAATGCCAGCTTAATGTTTAGGTTAGTGGGAATCACAGAGGAATTAGGGATGGAAACTTCTTTGCTGGTGGTAGAAGCGGTCTGGTGAATTTTTAGAGAGAAGAGGCCGTCGATGTTTGAATGTAGAAAATTGTTCTGGCTGCAGCCTGCAGTATGGATTTGTTGGTGTGTGTAGCTCCCAGTGTTCTGACAGCGCGACGTTTTGGGGAAGCATGTGATTCAGCAGCTACCAGTGGGCTTCGTGCGGCGGAGATTTTGTGGCTGTTAGCGGAGTTGATAACAGAGGGTCGTTAAGAGAAGCCTACATGCAGTAGGCAAAGGAGTAATGTTTGCCGGCGGGGGACGTGCGGCGATTACCCTGTGCGGTAGTGAAAAGGAGTTAAAAAGAAGGAAGTGTGCGGATGCGGAAAGAATGGAATAATTGTGGTAGGCTGCCGGCTGAGTAGTTTGGTGAATGTTTGGTGTGGGTCCGGCGCTGCCGATTGGATGGTGGTGCTGCAGTGTGAGTCAGATAAAAAAAAAAAAAAAACCAGGAGTAGGATCCAATGGGACTAACTGGCATGTATAGACGCGTGTAATGCAAAAGGGCTGTTTTTGGTAGCATCTTCCGCTTACGGCCATACCACCCTGAACACGCCCGATCTCGTCTGATCTCGGAAGCTAAGCAGGGTAGGTTCTGGTTAGTACTTGGATGGGAGACCACCTGGGAATACCAGGTGCTGTAAGCTTTTCTCACTTTTACTTTATACAGGGGGCGCTCCACTTCACGATTAATTTAAATCTATCACTCCCCTTCCATTTTACTATTTTATATATATATATATTTTTTTTTTTCTCTCATTCATAAAGGCAGCTTTTAGAAACCGTTTTACTCTAAATACTTCCTGGTAATTCTAGGTGCTGTAAGCTGTTCGTCCCTTTATTCCACCAGGGCGTGATCTTCTCACAAACTTGAAGACTGTCACTCCCCATTCACGTTTTACAACTTATTGTTAATGATAAAGAGACAGCTTTTTACACACAGTTTTAAACAAAGTACTGATATTATTCCTCTTCAACTGACCGCTTTGTTTTCTATGCAAAAACCACTTTGCCACAGAAGACTCGATATTATTGGCATAGCAAGTTCTGCTCTTCTCCTTTCAAAACTTGCTAAAAGCTGTATTTAAAAGAACAGATTGGCCGGGGTAATTCACACCCTTCAATGCCAGCTTAATGTTTAGGTTAGTGGGAATCACAGAGGAATTAGGGATGGAAACTTCTTTGCTGGTGGTAGAAGCAGTCTGGTGAATTTTTAGAGAGAAGAGGCCGTCGATGTTTGAATGTAGAAAATTGTTCTGGCTGCAGCCTGCAGTATGGACTTGTTGGTGTGTGTAGCTCCCAGTGTTCTGACAGCGCGACGTTTTGGGGAAGCATGTGATTCAGCAGCTACCAGTGGGCTTCGTGCGGCGGAGATTTTGTGGCTGTTAGCGGAGTTGATAACAGAGGGTCGTTAAGAGAAGCCTGCATGCAGTAGGCAAAGGAGTAATGTTTGCCGGCGGGGGACGTGCGGCGATTAACCTGTGCGGTAGTGAAAAGGAGTTAAAAAGAAGGAAGTGTGCGGATGCGGAAAGAATGGAATAATTGTGGTAGGCTGCCGGCTGAGTAGTTTGGTGAATGTTTGGTGTGGGTCCGGCGCTGCCGATTGGATGGTGGTGCTGCAGTGTGAGTCAGATAAAAAAAAAAAAAAAACCAGGAGTAGGATCCAATGGGACTAACTGGCATGTATAGACGCGTGTAATGCAAAAGGGCTGTTTTTGGTAGCATCTTCCGCTTACGGCCATACCACCCTGAACACGCCCGATCTCGTCTGATCTCAGAAGCTAAGCAGGGTAGGTTCTGGTTAGTACTTGGATGGGAGACCACCTGGGAATACCAGGTGCTGTAAGCTTTTCTCACTTTTAATTTATACAGGGGGCGCTCCACTTCACGATTAATTTAAATCTATCACTCCCCTTCCATTTTACTATTTTATATATATATATATTTTTTTTCTCTCATTCCTAAAGGCAGCTTTAAGAAATCGTTTTACTCTAAATACTTCCTAGTAATTCTAGGTGCTGTAAGCTGTTCGTGCCTTTATTCCACCAGGGCGCGATCTTCTCACAAACTTGAAGACTGTCACTCCCCATTCACGTTTTACAACTTATTGTTAATGATAAAGAGACAGCTTTTTACACACAGTTTTAAACAAAGTACTGATATTTTTCCTCTTCAACTGACCGCTTTGTTTTCTATGCAAAAACCACTTCGCCACAGAAGACTCAATATTATTGGCATAGCAAGTTCTGCTCTTCTCCTTTCAAAACTTGCTAAAAGCTGTATTTAAAAGAACAGATTGGCCGGGGTAATTCACACCCTTCAATGCCAGCTTAATGTTTAGGTTAGTGGGAATCACAGAGGAATTAGGGATGGAAACTTCTTTGCTGGTGGTAGAAGCAGTCTGGTGAATTTTTAGAGAGAAGAGGCCGTCGATGTTTGAATGTAGAAAATTGTTCTGGCTGCAGCCTGCAGTATGGACTTGTTGGTGTGTGTAGCTCCCAGTGTTCTGACAGCGCGACGTTTTGGGGAAGCATGTGATTCAGCAGCTACCAGTGGGCTTCGTGCGGCGGAGATTTTGTGGCTGTTAGCGGAGTTGATAACAGAGGGTCGTTAAGAGAAGCCTGCATGCAGTAGGCAAAGGAGTAATGTTTGCCGGCGGGGGACGTGCGGCGATTAACCTGTGCGGTAGTGAAAAGGAGTTAAAAAGAAGGAAGTGTGCGGATGCGGAAAGAATGGAATAATTGTGGTAGGCTGCCGGCTGAGTAGTTTGGTGAATGTTTGGTGTGGGTCCGGCGCTGCCGATTGGATGGTGGGGCTGCAGTGTGAGTCAGATAAAAAAAAAAAAAAAAAACAGGAGTAGGATCCAATGGGACTAACTGGCATGTATAGACGCGTGTAATGCAAAAGGGCTGTTTTTGGTAGGATCCCTCGCTTATGGCCATACCACCCTGAACACGCCCCATCTCGTCTGATCTCGGAAGCCAAGCAGGGTAGGGTCTGGTTAGTACTTGGATGGGAGACCTCCTGGGAATACCAGGTGCTGTAAGCCTTTCTCACTTTTACTTTATACAGGGGGCGCTCCACTTCACGATTAATTTAAATCTATCACTCCCTTTCCATTTTACTATTTTATATATATATTTTTTTTTTTTCTCTCATTCCTAAAGGCAGCTTTTAGAAATCGTTTTACTCTAAATACTTCCTGGTAATTCTAGGTGCTGTAAGCTGTTCGTGCCTTTATTCCACCAGGGCGCGATCTTCTCACAAACTTGAAGACTGTCACTCCCCATTCACGTTTTACAACTTATTGTTAATGATAAAGAGACAGCTTTTTACACACAGTTTTAAACAAAGTACTGATATTATTCCTCTTCAACTGACCGCTTTGTTTTCTATGCAAAAACCACTTCGCCACAGAAGACTCGATATTATTGGCATAGCAAGTTCTGCTCTTCTCCTTTCAAAACTTGCTAAAAGCTGTATTTAAAAGAACAGATTGGCCGGGGTAATTCACACCCTTCAATGCCAGCTTAATGTTTAGGTTAGTGGGAATCACAGAGGAATTAGGGATGGAAACTTCTTTGCTGGTGGTAGAAGCGGTCTGGTGAATTTTTAGAGAGAAGAGGCCGTCGATGTTTGAATGTAGAAAATTGTTCTGGCTGCAGCCTGCAGTATGGACTTGTTGGTGTGTGTAGCTCCCAGTGTTCTGACAGCGCGACGTTTAGGGGAAGCATGTGATTCAGCAGCTACCAGTGGGCTTCGTGCGGCGGAGATTTTGTGGCTGTTAGCGGAGTTGATAACAGAGGGTCGTTAAGAGAAGCCTACATGCAGTAGGCAAAGGAGTAATGTTTGCCGGCGGGGGACGTGCGGCGATTACCCTGTGCGGTAGTGAAAAGGAGTTAAAAAGAAGGAAGTGTGCGGATGCGGAAAGAATGGAATAATTGTGGTAGGCTGCCGGCTGAGTAGTTTGGTGAATGTTTGGTGTGGGTCCAGCGCTGCCGATTGGATGGTGGTGCTGCAGTGTGAGTCAGATAAAAAAAAAAAAAAAACCAGGAGTAGGATCCAATGGGACTAACTGGCATGTATAGACGCGTGTAATGCAAAAGGGCTGTTTTTGGTAGCATCTTCCGCTTACGGCCATACCACCCTGAACACGCCCGATCTCGTCTGATCTCGGAAGCTAAGCAGGTTAGGTTCTGGTTAGTACTTGGATGGGAGACCACCTGGGAATACCAGGTGCTGTAAGCTTTTCTCACTTTTACTTTATACAGGGGGCGCTCCACTTCACGATTAATTTAAATCTATCACTCCCCTTCCATTTTACTATTTTATATATATATATATATTTTTTTCTCTCATTCATAAAGGCAGCTTTTAGAAACCGTTTTACTCTAAATACTTCCTGGTAATTCTAGGTGCTGTAAGCTGTTCGTCCCTTTATTCCACCAGGGCGCGATCTTCTCACAAACTTGAAGACTGTCACTCCCCATTCACGTTTTACAACTTATTGTTAATGATAAAGAGACAGCTTTTTACACACAGTTTTAAACAAAGTACTGATATTATTCCTCTTCAACTGACCGCTTTGTTTTCTATGCAAAAACCACTTTGCCACAGAAGACTCGATATTATTGGCATAGCAAGTTCTGCTCTTCTCCTTTCAAAACTTGCTAAAAGCTGTATTTAAAAGAACAGATTGGCCGGGGTAATTCACACCCTTCAATGCCAGCTTAATGTTTAGGTTAGTGGGAATCACAGAGGAATTAGGGATGGAAACTTCTTTGCTGGTGGTAGAAGCGGTCTGGTGAATTTTTAGAGAGAAGAGGCCGTCGATGTTTGAATGTAGAAAATTGTTCTGGCTGCAGCCTGCAGTATGGACTTGTTGGTGTGTGTAGCTCCCAGTGTTCTGACAGCGCGACGTTTTGGGGAAGCATGTGATTCAGCAGCTACCAGTGGGCTTCGTGCGGCGGAGATTTTGTGGCTGTTAGCGGAGTTGATAACAGAGGGTCGTTAAGAGAAGCCTGCATGCAGTAGGCAAAGGAGTAATGTTTGCCGGCGGGGGACGTGCGGCGATTAACCTGTGCGGTAGTGAAAAGGAGTTAAAAAGAAGGAAGTGTGCGGATGCGGAAAGAATGGAATAATTGTGGTAGGCTGCCGGCTGAGTAGTTTGGTGAATGTTTGGTGTGGGTCCGGCGCTGCCGATTGGATGGTGGGGCTGCAGTGTGAGTCAGATAAAAAAAAAAAAAAAAAAACCAGGAGTAGGATCCAATGGGACTAACTGGCATGTATAGACGCGTGTAATGCAAAAGGGCTGTTTTTGGTAGGATCCCTCGCTTATGGCCATACCACCCTGAACACGCCCCATCTCGTCTGATCTCGGAAGCCAAGCAGGGTAGGGTCTGGTTAGTACTTGGATGGGAGACCTCCTGGGAATACCAGGTGCTGTAAGCCTTTCTCACTTTTACTTTATACAGGGGGCGCTCCACTTTACGATTAATTTAAATCTATCACTCCCTTTCCATTTTACTATTTTATATATATATATTTTTTTTTTCTCTCATTCCTAAAGGCAGCTTTTAGAAATCGTTTTACTCTAAATACTTCCTGGTAATTCTAGGTGCTGTAAGCTGTTCGTGCCTTTATTCCACCAGGGCGCGATCTTCTCACAAACTTGAAGACTGTCACTCCCCATTCACGTTTTACAACTTATTGTTAATGATAAAGAGACAGCTTTTTACACACAGTTTTAAACAAAGTACTGATATTATTCCTCTTCAACTGACCGCTTTGTTTTCTATGCAAAAACCACTTCGCCACAGAAGACTCGATATTATTGGCATAGCAAGTTCTGCTCTTCTCCTTTCAAAACTTGCTAAAAGCTGTATTTAAAAGAACAGATTGGCCGGGGTAATTCACACCCTTCAATGCCAGCTTAATGTTTAGGTTAGTGGGAATCACAGAGGAATTAGGGATGAAAACTTCTTTGCTGGTGGTAGAAGCGGTCTGGTGAATTTTTAGAGAGAAGAGGCCGTCGATGTTTGAATGTAGAAAATTGTTCTGGCTGCAGCATGCAGTATGGACTTGTTGGTGTGTGTAGCTCCCAGTGTTCTGACAGCGCGACGTTTTGGGGAAGCATGTGATTCAGCAGCTACCAGTGGGCTTCGTGCGGCGGAGATTTTGTGGCTGTTAGCGGAGTTGATAACAGAGGGTCGTTAAGAGAAGCCTACATGCAGTAGGCAAAGGAGTAATGTTTGCCGGCGGGGGACGTGCGGCGATTACCCTGTGCGGTAGTGAAAAGGAGTTAAAAAGAAGGAAGTGTGCGGATGCGGAAAGAATGGAATAATTGTGGTAGGCTGCCGGCTGAGTAGTTTGGTGAATGTTTGGTGTGGGTCCGGCGCTGCCGATTGGATGGTGGTGCTGCAGTGTGAGTCAGATAAAAAAAAAAAAAAAACCAGGAGTAGGATCCAATGGGACTAACTGGCATGTATAGACGCGTGTAATGCAAAAGGGCTGTTTTTGGTAGCATCTTCCGCTTACGGCCATACCACCCTGAACACGCCCGATCTCGGAAGCCAAGCAGTGTAGGGTCTGGTTAGTACTTGGATGGGAGACCTCCTGGGAATACCAGGTGCTGTAAGCTTTTCTCACTTTTACTTTATACAGGGGGCGCTCCACTTCACGATTAATTTAAATCTATCACTCCCCTTCCATTTTACTATTTTATATATATATATTTTTTTTTTTCTCTCATTCATAAAGGCAGCTTTTAGAAACCGTTTTACTCTAAATACTTCCTGGTAATTCTAGGTGCTGTAAGCTGTTCGTCCCTTTATTCCACCAGGGCGCGATCTTCTCACAAACTTGAAGACTGTCACTCCCCATTCACGTTTTACAACTTATTGTTAATGATAAAGAGACAGCTTTTTACACACAGTTTTAAACAAAGTACTGATATTATTCCTCTTCAACTGACCGCTTTGTTTTCTATGCAAAAACCACTTCGCCACAGAAGACTCGATATTATTGGCATAGCAAGTTCTGCTCTTCTCCTTTCAAAACTTGCTAAAAGCTGTATTTAAAAGAACAGATTGGCCGGGGTAATTCACACCCTTCAATGCCAGCTTAATGTTTAGGTTAGTGGGAATCACAGAGGAATTAGGGATGGAAACTTCTTTGCTGGTGGTAGAAGCGGTCTGGTGAATTTTTAGAGAGAAGAGGCCGTCGATGTTTGAATGTAGAAAATTGTTCTGGCTGCAGCCTGCAGTATGGACTTGTTGGTGTGTGTAGCTCCCAGTGTTCTGACAGCGCGACGTTTTGGGGAAGCATGTGATTCAGCAGCTACCAGTGGGTTTCGTGCGGCGGAGATTTTGTGGCTGTTAGCGGAGTTGATAACAGAGGGTCGTTAAGAGAAGCCTACATGCAGTAGGCAAAGGAGTAATGTTTGCTGGCGGGGGACGTGCGGCGATTAACCTGTGCGGTAGTGAAAAGGAGTTAAAAAGAAGGAAGTGTGCGGATGCGGAAAGAATGGAATAATTGTGGTAGGCTGCCGGCTGAGTAGTTTGGTGAATGTTTGGTGTGGGTCCGGCGCTGCCGATTGGATGGTGGGGCTGCAGTGTGAGTCAGATAAAAAAAAAAAAAACAGGAGTAGGATCCAATGGGACTAACTGGCATGTATAGACGCGTGTAATGCAAAAGCGCTGTTTTTGGCAGCATCTCTCGCTTATGGCCATACCACCCTGAACACGCCCGATCTCGTCTGATCTCAGAAGCCAAGCAGGGTAGGGTCTGGTTAGTACTTGGATGGGAGACCTCCTGAGAATACCAGGTGCTGTAAGCCTTTCTCACTTTTACTTTATACAGGGGGCGCTCCACTTCACGATTAATTTAAATCTATCACTCCCCTTCCATTTTACTATTTTATATATATAAATTTTTTTTTTTCTCTTATTCCTAAAGGCAGCTTTTAGAAACCGTTTTACTCTAAATACTTCCTGGTAATTCTAGGTGCTGTAAGCTGTTCGTGCCTTTATTCCACCAGGGCGCGATCTTCTCACAAACTTGAAGACTGTCACTCCCCATTCACGTTTTACAACTTATTGTTAATGATAAAGAGACAGCTTTTTACACACAGTTTTAAACAAAGTACTGATATTATTTCTCTTCAACTCACCGCTTTGTTTTCTATGCAAAAACCACTTCGCCACAGAAGACTCGATATTATTGGCATAGCAAGTTCTGCTCTTCTCCTTTCAAAACTTGCTAAAAGCTGTATTTAAAAGAACAGATTGGCCGGGGTAATTCACACCCTTCAATGCCAGATTAATGTTTAGGTTAGTGGGAATCACAGAGGAATTAGGGATGGAAACTTCTTTGCTGGTGGTAGAAGCGGTCTGGTGAATTTTTAGAGAGAAGAGGCCGTCGATGTTTGAATGTAGAAAATAGTTCTGGCTGCAGCCTGCAGTATGGACTTGTTGGTGTGTGTAGCTCCCAGTGTTCTGACAGCGCGACGTTTTGGGGAAGCATGTGATTCAGCAGCTACCAGTGGGTTTCGTGCGGCGGAGATTTTGTGGCTGTTAGCGGAGTTGATAACAGAGGGTCGTTAAGAGAAGCCTACATGCAGTAGGCAAAGGAGTAATGTTTGCTGGCGGGGGACGTGCGGCGATTAACCTGTGCGGTAGTGAAAAGGAGTTAAAAAGAAGGAAGTGTGCGGATGCGGAAAGAATGGAATAATTGTGGTAGGCTGCCGGCTGAGTAGTTTGGTGAATGTTTGGTGTGGGTCCGGCGCTGCCGATTGGATGGTGGGGCTGCAGTGTGAGTCAGATAAAAAAAAAAAAAAAAAAACCAGGAGTAGGATCCAATGGGACTAACTGGCATGTATAGACGCGTGTAATGCAAAAGGGCTGTTTTTGGTAGGATCCCTCGCTTATGGCCATACCACCCTGAACACGCCCCATCTCGTCTGATCTCGGAAGCCAAGCAGGGTAGGGTCTGGTTAGTACTTGGATGGGAGACCTCCTGGGAATACCAGGTGCTGTAAGCCTTTCTCACTTTTACTTTATACAGGGGGCGCTCCACTTTACGATTAATTTAAATCTATCACTCCCTTTCCATTTTACTATTTTATATATATATTTTTTTTTTTTCTCTCATTCCTAAAGGCAGCTTTTAGAAATCGTTTTACTCTAAATACTTCCTGGTAATTCTAGGTGCTGTAAGCTGTTCGTGCCTTTATTCCACCAGGGCGCGATCTTCTCACAAACTTGAAGACTGTCACTCCCCATTCACGTTTTACAACTTATTGTTAATGATAAAGAGACAGCTTTTTACACACAGTTTTAAACAAAGTACTGATATTATTCCTCTTCAACTGACCGCTTTGTTTTCTATGCAAAAACCACTTCGCCACAGAAGACTCGATATTATTGGCATAGCAAGTTCTGCTCTTCTCCTTTCAAAACTTGCTAAAAGCTGTATTTAAAAGAACAGATTGGCCGGGGTAATTCACACCCTTCAATGCCAGCTTAATGTTTAGGTTAGTGGGAATCACAGAGGAATTAGGGATGGAAACTTCTTTGCTGGTGGTAGAAGCGGTCTGGTGAATTTTTAGAGAGAAGAGGCCGTCGATGTTTGAATGTAGAAAATTGTTCTGGCTGCAGCCTGCAGTATGGACTTGTTGGTGTGTGTAGCTCCCAGTGTTCTGACAGCGCGACGTTTTGGGGAAGCATGTGATTCAGCAGCTACCAGTGGGCTTCGTGTGGCGGAGATTTTGTGGCTGTTAGCGGAGTTGATAACAGAGGGTCGTTAAGAGAAGCCTACATGCAGTAGGCAAAGGAGTAATGTTTGCTGGCGGGGGACGTGCGGCGATTAACCTGTGCGGTAGTGAAAAGGAGTTAAAAAGAAGGAAGTGTGCGGATGCGGAAAGAATGGAATAATTGTGGTAGGCTGCCGGCTGAGTAGTTTGGTGAATGTTTGGTGTGGGTCCGGCGCTGCCGATTGGATGGTGGGGCTGCAGTGTGAGTCAGATAAAAAAAAAAAAAAACAGGAGTAGGATCCAATGGGACTAACTGGCATGTATAGACGCGTGTAATGCAAAAGCGCTGTATTTGGCAGCATCTCTCGCTTATGGCCATACCACCCTGAACACGCCCGATCTCGTCTGATCTCAGAAGCCAAGCAGGTTAGGGTCTGGTTAGTACTTGGATGGGAGACCTCCTGAGAATACCAGGTGCTGTAAGCCTTTCTCACTTTTACTTTATACAGGGGGCGCTCCACTTCACGATTAATTTAAATCTATCACTCCCCTTCCATTTTACTATTTTATATATATAAATTTTTTTTTTTCTCTCATTCCTAAAGGCAGCTTTTAGAAACCGTTTTACTCTAAATACTTCCTGGTAATTCTAGGTGCTGTAAGCTGTTCGTGCCTTTATTCCACCAGGGCGCGATCTTCTCACAAACTTGAAGACTGTCACTCCCCATTCACGTTTTACAACTTATTGTTAATGATAAAGAGACAGCTTTTTACACACAGTTTTAAACAAAGTACTGATATTATTTCTCTTCAACTCACCGCTTTGTTTTCTATGCAAAAACCACTTCGCCACAGAAGACTCGATATTATTGGCATAGCAAGTTCTGCTCTTCTCCTTTCAAAACTTGCTAAAAGCTGTATTTAAGAGAACAGATTGGCCGGGGTAATTCACACCCTTCAATGCCAGCTTAATGTTTAGGTTAGTGGGAATCACAGAGGAATTAGGGATGGAAACTTCTTTGCTGGTGGTAGAAGCGGTCTGGTGAATTTTTAGAGAGAAGAGGCCGTCGATGTTTGAATGTAGAAAATAGTTCTGGCTGCAGCCTGCAGTATGGACTTGTTGGTGTGTGTAGCTCCCAGTGTTCTGACAGCGCGACGTTTTGGGGAAGCATGTGATTCAGCAGCTACCAGTGGGTTTCGTGCGGCGGAGATTTTGTGGCTGTTAGCGGAGTTGATAACAGAGGGTCGTTAAGAGAAGCCTACATGCAGTAGGCAAAGGAGTAATGTTTGCTGGCGGGGGACGTGCGGCGATTAACCTGTGCGGTAGTGAAAAGGAGTTAAAAAGAAGGAAGTGTGCGGATGCGGAAAGAATGGAATAATTGTGGTAGGCTGCCGGCTGAGTAGTTTGGTGAATGTTTGGTGTGGGTCCGGCGCTGCCGATTGGATGGTGGGGCTGCAGTGTGAGTCAGATAAAAAAAAAAAAAACAGGAGTAGGATCCAATGGGACTAACTGGCATGTATAGACGCGTGTAATGCAAAAGGGCTGTTTTTGGTAGCATCTCTCGCTTACGGCCATACCACCCTGAACACGCCCGATCTCGTCTGATCTAGGAAGCCAAGCAGGGTAGGGTCTGGTTAGTACTTGGATGGGAGACCTCCTGGGAATACCAGGTGCTGTAAGCCTTTCTCACTTACTTTATACAGGGGGCGCTCCACTTCACGATTAATTTAAATCTATCACTCCCCTTCCATTTTACTATTTTATATATATATATATTTTTTTTTCTCTCATTCCTAAAGGCAGCTTTTAGAAACCGTTTTACTCTAAATACTTCCTGGTAATTCTAGGTGCTGTAAGCTGTTCGTGCCTTTATTCCACCAGGGCGCGATCTTCTCACAAACTTGAAGACTGTCACTCCCCATTCACGTTTTACAACTTATTGTTAATGATAAAGAGACAGCTTTTTACACACAGTTTTAAACAAAGTACTGATATTATTCCTCTTCAACTCACCGCTTTGTTTTCTATGCAAAAACCACTTCGCCACAGAAGACTCGATATTATTGGCATAGCAAGTTCTGCTCTTCTCCTTTCAAAACTTGCTAAAAGCTGTATTTAAAAGAACAGATTGGCCGGGGTAATTCACACCCTTCAATGCCAGCTTAATGTTTAGGTTAGTGGGAGTCACAGAGGAATTAGGGATGGAAACTTCTTTGCTGGTGGTAGAAGCGGTCTGGTGAATTTTTAGAGAGAAGAGGCCGTCGATGTTTGAATGTAGAAAATTGTTCTGGCTGCAGCCTGCAGTATGGACTTGTTGGTGTGTGTAGCTCCCAGTGTTCTGACAGCGCGACGTTTTGGGGAAGCATGTGATTCAGCAGCTACCAGTGGGCTTCGTGCGGCGGAGATTTTGTGGCTGTTAGCGGAGTTGATAACAGAGGGTCGTTAAGAGAAGCCTACATGCAGTAGGCAAAGGAGTAATGTTTGCTGGCGGGGGACGTGCGGCGATTAACCTGTGCGGTAGTGAAAAGGAGTTAAAAAGAAGGAAGTGTGCGGATGCGGAAAGAATGGAATAATTGTGGTAGGCTGCCGGCTGAGTAGTTTGGTGAATGTTTGGTGTGGGTCCGGCGCTGCCGATTGGATGGTGGGGCTGCAGTGTGAGTCAGATAAAAAAAAAAAAAAACAGGAGTAGGATCCAATGGGACTAACTGGCATGTATAGACGCGTGTAATGCAAAAGCGCTGTTTTTGGCAGCATCTCTCGCTTACGGCCATACCACCCTGAACACGCCCGATCTCGTCTGATCTCAGAAGCCAAGCAGGCTAGGGTCTGGTTAGTACTTGGATGGGAGACCTCCTGAGAATGCCAGGTGCTGTAAGCCTTTCTCACTTTTACTTTATACAGGGGGCGCTCCACTTCACGATTAATTTAAATCTATCACTCCCCTTCCATTTTACTATTTTATATATATATATTTTTTTTTTTCTCTCATTCCTAAAGGCAGCTTTTAGAAACCGTTTTACTCTAAATACTTCCTGGTAATTCTAGGTGCTGTAAGCTGTTCGTGCCTTTATTCCACCAGGGCGCGATCTTCTCACAAACTTGAAGACTGTCACTCCCCATTCACGTTTTACAACTTATTGTTAATGATAAAGAGACAGCTTTTTACACACAGTTTTAAACAAAGTACTGATATTATTCCTCTTCAACTGACCGCTTTGTTTTCTATGCAAAAACCACTTCGCCACAGAAGACTCGATATTATTGGCATAGCAAGTTCTGCTCTTCTCCTTTCAAAACTTGCTAAAAGCTGTATTTAAAAGAACAGATTGGCCGGGGTAATTCACACCCTTCAATGCCAGCTTAATGTTTAGGTTAGTGGGAATCACAGAGGAATTAGGGATGGAAACTTCTTTGCTGGTGGTAGAAGCGGTCTGGTGAATTTTTAGAGAGAAGAGGCCGTCGATGTTTGAATGTAGAAAATTGTTCTGGCTGCAGCCTGCAGTATGGACTTGTTGGTGTGTGTAGCTCCCAGTGTTCTGACAGCGCGACGTTTTGGGGAAGCATGTGATTCAGCAGCTACCAGTGGGCTTCGTGCGGCGGAGATTTTGTGGCTGTTAGCGGAGTTGATAACAGAGGGTCGTTAAGAGAAGCCTACATGCAGTAGGCAAAGAAGTAATGTTTGCTGGCGGGGGACGTGCGGCGATTAACCTGTGCGGTAGTGAAAAGGAGTTAAAAAGAAGGAAGTGTGCGGATGCGGAAAGAATGGAATAATTGTGGTAGGCTGCCGGCTGAGTAGTTTGGTGAATGTTTGGTGTGGGTCCGGCGCTGCCGATTGGATGGTGGGGCTGCAGTGTGAGTCAGATAAAAAAAAAAAAAAAACAGGAGTAGGATCCAATGGGACTAACTGGCATGTATAGACGCGTGTAATGCAAAAGGGCTGTTTTTGGCAGCATCTCTCGCTTACGGCCATACCACCCTGAACACGCCCGATCTTGTCTGATCTCAGAAGCCAAGCAGGGTAGGGTCTGTTTAGTACTTGGATGGGAGACCTCCTGAGAATACCAGGTGCTGTAAGCCTTTCTCACTTTTACTTTATACAGGGGGCGCTCCACTTCACGATTAATTTAAATCTATCACTCCCCTTCCATTTTACTATTTTATATATATATATATATTTTTTTTTTTCTCTCATTCCTAAAGGCAGCTTTTAGAAACCGTTTTACTCTAAATACTTCCTGGTAATTCTAGGTGCTGTAAGCTGTTCGTGCCTTTATTCCACCAGGGCGCGATCTTCTCACAAACTTGAAGACTGTCACTCCCCATTCACGTTTTACAACTTATTGTTAATGATAAAGAGACAGCTTTTTACACACAGTTTTAAACAAAGTACTGATATTATTCCTCTTCAACTGACCGCTTTGTTTTCTATGCAAAAACCACTTCGCCACAGAAGACTCGATATTATTGGCATAGCAAGTTCTGCTCTTCTCCTTTCAAAACTTGCTAAAAGCTGTATTTAAAAGAACAGATTGGCCGGGGTAATTCACACCCTTCAATGCCAGCTTAATGTTTAGGTTAGTGGGAATCACAGAGGAATTAGGGATGGAAACTTCTTTGCTGGTGGTAGAAGCGGTCTGGTGAATTTTTAGAGAGAAGAGGCCGTCGATGTTTGAATGTAGAAAATAGTTCTGGCTGCAGCCTGCATTATGGACTTGTTGGTGTGTGTAGCTCCCAGTGTTCTGACAGCGCGACGTTTTGGGGAAGCATGTGATTCAGCAGCTACCAGTGGGCTTCGTGCGGCGGAGATTTTGTGGCTGTTAGCGGAGTTGATAACAGAGGATCGTTAAGAGAAGCCTACATGCAGTAGGCAAAGGATTAATGTTTGCTGGCGGGGGACGTGCGGCGATTAACCTGTGCGGTAGTGAAAAGGAGTTAAAAAGAAGGAAGTGTGCGGATGCGGAAAGAATGGAATAATTGTGGTAGGCTGCCGGCTGAGTAGTTTGGTGAATGTTTGGTGTGGGTCCGGCGCTGCCGATTGGATGGTGGGGCTGCAGTGTGAGTCAGATAAAAAAAAAAAAAAACAGGAGTAGGATCCAATGGGACTAACTGGCATGTATAGACGCGTGTAATGCAAAAGCGCTGTTTTTGGCAGCATCTCTCGCTTACGGCCATACCACCCTGAACACGCCCGATCTCATCTGATCTCAGAAGCCAAGCAGGGTAGGGTCTGGTTAGTACTTGAATGGGAGACCTCCTGAGAATACCAGGTGCTGTAAGCTTTTCTCACTTTTACTTTATACAGGGGGCGCTCCACTTCACGATTAATTTAAATCTATCACTCCCCTTCCATTTTACTATTTTATATATATATGTATTTTTTTTTTCTCTCATTCATAAAGGCAGCTTTTAGAAACCGTTTTACTCTAAATAATTCCTGGTAATTCTAGGTGCTGTAAGCTGTTCGTGCCTTTATTCCACCAGGGCGCGATCTTCTCACAAACTTGAAGACTGTCACTCCCCATTCACGTTTTACAACTTATTGTTAATGATAAAGAGACAGCTTTTTACACACAGTTTTAAACAAAGTACTGATATTATTCCTCTTCAACTGACCGCTTTGTTTTCTATGCAAAAACCACTTCGCCACAGAAGACTCGATATTATTGGCATAGCAAGTTCTGCTCTTCTCCTTTCAAAACTTGCTAAAAGCTGTATTTAAAAGAACAGATTGGCCGGGGTAATTCACACCCTTCAATGCCAGCTTAATGTTTAGGTTAGTGGGAATCACAGAGGAATTAGGGATGGAAACTTCTTTGCTGGTGGTAGAAGCGGTCTGGTGAATTTTTAGAGAGAAGAGGCCGTCGATGTTTGAATGTAGAAAATAGTTCTGGCTGCAGCCTGCAGTATGGACTTGTTGGTGTGTGTAGCTCCCAGTGTTCTGACAGCGCGACGTTTTGGGGAAGCATGTGATTCAGCAGCTACCAGTGGGTTTCGTGCGGCGGAGATTTTGTGGCTGTTAGCGGAGTTGATAACAGAGGGTCGTTAAGAGAAGCCTACATGCAGTAGGCAAATGAGTAATGTTTGCTGGCGGGGGACGTGCGGCGATTAACCTGTGCGGTAGTGAAAAGGAGTTAAAAAGAAGGAAGTGTGCGGATGCGGAAAGAATGGAATAATTGTGGTAGGCTGCCGGCTGAGTAGTTTGGTGAATGTTTGGTGTGGGTCCGGCGCTGCCGATTGGATGCTGGGGCTGCAGTGTGAGTCAGATAAAAAAAAAAAAAACCGGAGTAGGATCCAATGGGACTAACTGGCATGTATAGACGCGTGTAATGCAAAAGGGCTGTTTTTGGTAGCATCTGTCGCTTACGGCCATACCACCCTGAACACGCCCGATCTCGTCTGATCTCGGAAGCTAAGCAGGCTAGGGTCTGGTTAGTACTTGGATGGGAGACCACCTGGGAATACCAGGTGCTGTAAGCTTTTCTCACTTTTACTTTATACAGGGGGCGCTCCACTTCACGATTAATTTAAATCTATCACTCCCCTTCCATTTTACTATTTTATATATATATATTTTTTTTCTCTCATTCATAAAGGCAGCTTTTAGAAACCGTTTTACTCTAAATACTTCCTGGTAATTCTAGGTGCTGTAAGCTGTTCGTGCCTTTATTCCACCAGGGCGCGATCTTCTCACAAACTTGAAGACTGTCACTCCCCATTCACGTTTTACAACTTATTGTTAATGATAAAGAGACAGCTTTTTACACACAGTTTTAAACAAAGTACTGATATTATTCCTCTTCAACTGACCGCTTTGTTTTCTATGCAAAAACCACTTCGCCACAGAAGACTCGATATTATTGGCATAGCAAGTTCTGCTCTTCTCCTTTCAAAACTTGCTAAAAGCTGTATTTAAAAGAACAGATTGGCCGGGGTAATTCACACCCTTCAATGCCAGCTTAATGTTTAGGTTAGTGGGAATCACAGAGGAATTAGGGATGGAAACTTCTTTGCTGGTGGTAGAAGCGGTCTGGTGAATTTTTAGAGAGAAGAGGCCGTCGATGTTTGAATGTAGAAAATTGTTCTGGCTGCAGCCTGCAGTATGGACTTGTTGGTGTGTGTAGCTCCCAGTGTTCTGACAGCGCGACGTTTTGGGGAAGCATGTGATTCAGCAGCTACCAGTGGGTTTCGTGCGGCGGAGATTTTGTGGCTGTTAGCGGAGTTGATAACAGAGGGTCGTTAAGAGAAGCCTACATGCAGTAGGCAAAGGAGTAATGTTTGCTGGCGGGGGACGTGCGGCGATTAACCTGTGCGGTAGTGAAAAGGAGTTAAAAAGAAGGAAGTGTGCGGATGCGGAAAGAATGGAATAATTGTGGTAGGCTGCCGGCTGAGTAGTTTGGTGAATGTTTGGTGTGGGTCCGGCGCTGCCGATTGGATGGTGGGGCTGCAGTGTGAGTCAGATAAAAAAAAAAAAAAGAACATTAGTAGGATCCAATGGGACTAACTGGCATGTATAGACGCGTGTAATGCAAAAGGGCTGTTTTTGGTAGCATCTTTCGCTTACGGCCATACCACCCTGAACACGCCCGATCTCGTCTGATCTCGGAAGCTAAGCAGGGTAGGGTCTGGTTAGTACTTGGATGGGAGACCACCTGGGAATACCAGGTGCTGTAAGCATTTCTCACTTTTACTTTATACAGGGGGCGCTCCACTTCACGATTAATTTAAATCTATCACTCCCCTTCCATTTTACTATTTTATATATATATATTTTTTTTCTCTCATTCATAAAGGCAGCTTTTAGAAACCGTTTTACTCTAAATACTTCCTGGTAATTCTAGGTGCTGTAAGCTGTTCGTGCCTTTATTCCACCAGGGCGCGATCTTCTCACAAACTTGAAGACTGTCACTCCCCATTCACGTTTTACAACTTATTGTTAATGATAAAGAGACAGCTTTTTACACACAGTTTTAAACAAAGTACTGATATTATTCCTCTTCAACTGACCGCTTTGTTTTCTATGCAAAAACCACTTCGCCACAGAAGACTCGATATTATTGGCATAGCAAGTTCTGCTCTTCTCCTTTCAAAACTTGCTAAAAGCTGTATTTAAAAGAACAGATTGGCCGGGGTAATTCACACCCTTCAATGCCAGCTTAATGTTTAGGTTAGTGGGAATCACAGAGGAATTAGGGATGGAAACTTCTTTGCTGGTGGTAGAAGCGGTCTGGTGAATTTTTAGAGAGAAGAGGCCGTCGATGTTTGAATGTAGAAAATTGTTCTGGCTGCAGCCTGCAGTATGGACTTGTTGGTGTGTGTAGCTCCCAGTGTTCTGACAGCGCGACGTTTTGGGGAAGCATGTGATTCAGCAGCTACCAGTGGGCTTCGTGCGGCGGAGATTTTGAGGCTGTTAGCTGAGTTGATAGCAGAGGGTCGTTAAGAGAAGCCTGCATGCGGTAGGCAAAGGAGTAATGTTTGCCGGCGGGGGACGTGCGGCGATTAACCTGTGAGGTAGTGAAAAGGACTTAAAGAGAAGGAAGCGTGCGGATGCGGAAAGAATGGAATAATTGTGGTAGGCTGCCGGCTGAGTAGTTTGGTGAATGTTTGTTGTGGGTCCGGCGCTGCCGATTGGATGGTGGTGCTGCAGTGTGAGTCAGATAAAAAAAAAAAAAAAAAAACAGGAGTAGGATCCAATGGGACTAACTGGCATGTATAGACGCGTGTAATGCAAAGGGCTGTTTTTGATAGCGTCTCTCGCTTACGGCCATACCACCCTGAACATGCCTGATCTCGGAAGCTAAGCAGGGTTGGGTCTGGTTAGTATTTGGATGGGAAACCACCTGGGAGTACCAGGTGCTGTAAGCTTTTCTCACTTTTACTTTATACAGGGGGCACTCCACTTCACGATTAATTTAAATCTATCACTCCCCTTCCGTTTTACTATTTTATATATATATATATTTTTCTCTCATTCATAAAGGCAGCTTTTACACACCGTTTTACTCTAAATACTGCCTGGTAATTCTAGCTGCTGTAAGCTGTTCGTGCCTTTATTCCACCAGGGCGCGATCTTCTCACAAACTTGAAGACTGTCACTCCCCATTCACGTTTTACAACTTATTGTTAATGATAAAGAGACAGCTTTTTACACATAGTTTTAAACAAAGTACTGATATAATTCCTCTTCAACTCACCGCTTTGTTTTCTATGCAAAAACCACTTCGCCACAGAAGACTCGATATTATTGGTATAGCAAGTTCTGCTCTTCTCCTTTCAAAACTTGCCAAAAGCTGTATTTAAAAGAACAGATTGGCCGGGGTAATTCACACCCTTCAATGCCAGCTTAATGTTTAGGTTAGTGGGAATCACAGAGGAATTAGGGATGGAAACTTCTTTGCTGGTGGTAGAAGCGGTCTGGTGAATTTTTAGAGAGAAGAGGCCGTCGATGTTTGAATGTAGAAAATTGTTCTGGCTGCAGCCTGCAGTATGGACTTGTTGGTGTGTGTAGCTCCCAGTGTTCTGACAGCGCGACGTTTTGGGGAAGCATGTGATTCAGCAGCTACCAGTGGGCTTCGTGCGGCGGAGATTTTGTGGCTGTTAGTGGAGTTGATAACAGAAGGTCATTAAGAGAAGCCTGCATGCGGTAGGCAAAGGAGTAATGTTTGCCGGCGGGGGACGTGCGGCGATTAACCTGTGTGGTAGTGAAAAGGACTTAAAGAGAAGGAAGTGTGCGGATGCGGAAAGAATGGAATAATTGTGGTAGGCTGCCGGCTGAGTAGTTTGGTGAATGTTTGGTGTGGGTCCGGCGCTGCCGATTGGATGGTGGTGCTGCAGTGTGAGTCAGATAAAAAAAAAAAAAAAACCAGGAGTAGGATCCAATGGGACTAACTGGCATGTATAGACGCGTGTAATGCAAAAGGGCTGTTTTTGGTAGCTTCTCTCGCTTATGGCCATACCACCCTGAACACGCCCGATCTCGGAAGCCAAGCAGTGTAGGGTCTGGTTAGTACTTGGATGGGAGACCTCCTGGGAATACCAGGTGCTGTAAGCTTTTCTCACTTTTACTTTATACAGGGGGCGCTCCACTTCACGATTAATTTAAATCTATCACTCCCCTTCCATTTTACTATTTTATATATATATATATATAAGAACATAAGAACATAAGAACATAAGAACTATACAAACGAGAGGAGGCCATTCGGCCCATCAAGCTCGCTTGGGGAGAACTAAACTAATAGCTCAGAGTCGTTAAAATCTTATCTAGCTCTGATTTAAAGGAACCCAAGGATTCAGCTTGCACTACATTATCAGGAAGGCTATTCCATACTCTACACGCTGCGTAAAGAAGTGCTTCCTTAAATCCAGCTTGAAATGTTCTCCCGCTAATTTCCACCTATGGCCACGAGTTCGTGTATTTAAACTAATGCTGAAGTAACTATTTGGTTGAACAGCATCCAAACCTGTTAGAATCTTATATACCTGGATCATGTCCCCCCTCAATCTCCTTTGCTTGAGACTGAACAGATTTAGCTCAAGTAACCGTTCCTCGTATGACATTCCTCTAAGACCAGGAATCATTTTTGTGGCCCTACGCTGCACCTTTTCTAAGGCCACAATGTCCTTTTTAAGATATGGTGACCAAACCTGCACACAATATTCTAGGTGAGGTCTCACCAAGGAATTGTATAATCTTAGCATTACCTCCCTTGACTTAAACTCCACACACCTGGAGATATACCCCAACATCCTATTGGCCTTTTTTATTGCTTCCCCACACTGGCGAGAATGGGACATGGAAGCATCAACATACACACCAAGGTCTTTCTCATGATCAGCTACCTTTATTTCAGTGACACACATGAAATACCTGTACTTTATATTTCTGCTCCCTAGATGGAGTACCTTACATTTATCGACGTTAAATTTCATCTGCCAGGTATCGGCCCAGTCACTAATTAAATCAAGATCCCGCTGTAGCTGCTGAGCCACTAATTCAGTATCTGCTACACCACCCACCTTGGTGTCATCTGCAAATTTCACCAGTTTACTGTATATATTGGTATCCATATCATTTATGTAAATTAGGAACAATAGTGGTCCTAAAATCGAACCCTGCGGTACCCCACTATGAACGCAAGCCCACTGTGACATTGTGCCTCTTATAACTACTCGCTGTTTCCTATCTGTTAACCAGTTATCAATCCAGGTCGCTACGGTACCTAAAATACCAGTCGCTTTGAGTTTAAGTAGGAGCCTCTTGTGGGGGACAACATCAAAAGCCTTTTGGAAATCTAAGTAGATGACATCATAGGCCTTCTTATCATCAACTTCCTGAGTAGCTTCCTCAAAAAACTCCAACAGATTTGTTAAACAGGATCTACCTCTCCTAAATCCATGCTGGCTATCCCGCAAAATGTTATTGGAGTCCAGGTAATCTATCATTTTCTCTTTGATTAAAGCCTCCATAACTTTACCAGTTATACAAGTTAGACTGATTGGCCTATAGTTAGACAAATTATTTCTATCCCCTTTTTTGAAAATAGGCGTTATGAAGGCGTGCTTCCAATCAGAAGGTACCACACCTTCAGATAAGGATTTTTGAAACAGTAAAGTTAAGGGTCGGCAAATAATATCCCTCATCTCTTTTAACACTATAGGTAAGATGCCATCAGGGCCCTGTGATTTATTTATTTTGAGCTTAGCTAGGCTTTGCAAAACATCTGCTTCAGTTATATATACATTAGCTATAGACAATGCTGGATAGGTAATAACTGGTAAATTACTAAGGTCCTCAACAGTGAATACCCGTGCAAAACTATCATTGAACTCATTTGCTATATCAATGTCGTTTACTATTATAAGACCCTTACTATCCTGCAGATTAGTAATTTCAGGTTTTAGAGCTCTTTTAGAGTTAAAATACTGGAAGAAACTTTTAACGTCATCCTTAGCTTCCAATGCAACCATCCTTTCGACATTTCTTTTAGCTCGTCTAATATCATTTTTTAACTTAGCCTGTAGACTTAGATATTCCTGCTTAATTCTGTCATCATCAGTTATTTTCCATTGCTGGAACAAAGCCCTTTTCCTCCTTACTTTATGCTTTATTTCCCTAGTAAACCACCTAGGTTGCAATTTCCTAGATTTATTCTTGCTGGAAACAGGTATGAAGTCCTCTTGCACTTGCAATAATGTGCTTTTAAAAAATTCCCAGGCCTCTTCAACAGTTTTGTTATTTAACTCCATCCAGTTCACAGTTTCTAGTTTTAGTCTCATACACTTAAAGTCAGCCTTCCTAACATTATATATTTTTGATTTGGACTTAGCTCTTCGAACACTAAACTTAACCTCAAATTTGACCATGTTATGATCGCTACTGTCAAGTGGTTCTAAAACGTCTAATTTACCAAAATTATTATATATTTTCTCTCTTTCATAAAGGCAGCTTTTAGAAACAGTTTTACTCTAAATACTGCCTGGTAATTCTAGCTGCTGTAAGCTGTTCGTGCCATTATTCCACCAGGGCGCGATCTTCTCACAAACTTGAAGACTGTCACTCCCCATTCACGTTTTACAACTTATTGTTAATGATAAAGAGACAGCTTTTTACACACAGTTTTAAACAAAGTACTGATATAATTCCTCTTCAACTCACCACTTTGTTTTCTATGCAAAAACCACTTCACCACAGAAGACTCGATATTATTGGCATAGCAAGGTCTGCTCTTCTCCTCCTTTCAAAACTCGCTAAAAGCTGTATTTAAAAGAGCAGGTTGGCCGGGGTAATTCACACCCTTCAATGCCAGATTAATGTTTAGGTTAGTGGGAATCACAGAGGAATTAGGGATGGAAACTTCTTTGCTGGTGGTAGAAGCGGTCTGGTGAATTTTTAGAGAGAAGAGGCCGTCGATGTTTGAATGTAGAAAATTGTTCTGGCTGCAGCCTGCAGTATGGACTTGTTGGTGTGTGTAGCTCCCAGTGTTCTGACAGCGCGACGTTTTGGGGAAGCATGTGATTCAGCAGCTACCAGTGGGCTTCGTGCGGCGGAGATTTTGTGGCTGTTAGCTGAGTTGATAGCAGAGGGTCGTTAAGAGAAGCCTGCATGCGGTAGGCAAAGGAGTAATGTTTGCCGGCGGGGGACGTGCGGCGATTAACCTGTGAGGTAGTGAAAAGGACTTAAAGAGAAGGAAGCGTGCGGATGCGGAAAGAATGGAATAATTGTGGTAGGCTGCCGGCTGAGTAGTTTGGTGAATGTTTGTTGTGGGTCCGGCGCTGCCGATTGGATGGTGGTGCTGCAGTGTGAGTCAGATAAAAAAAAAAAAAAAACCAGGAGTAGGAGCCAATGGGAGTAACTGGCATGTATAGACGCGTGTAATGCAAAAGGGCTGTTTTGGGTAGCGTCTCTCGCTTACGGCCATACCACCCTGAACACGCCTGATCTTGGAAGCTAAGCAGAGTATGGTCTGGTTAGTACTTGGAAGGGAGACCACCTGGGAATACCAGGTGCTGTAAGCTTTTCTCACTTTTACTTTATACAGGGGGCGCTCCACTTCACGATTAATTTAAATCTATCACTCCCCTTCCATTTTACTATTTTATTTATATATATATATATTCTCTCTTTCATAAAGGCAGCTTTTAGAAACCGTTTTACTCTAAATACTGCCTGGTAATTCTAGGTGCTGTAAGCTGTTCGTGCCTTTATTCCACCAGGGCGCGATCTTCTCACAAACTTGAAGACTGTCACTCCCCATTCACGTTTTACAACTTATTGTTAATGATAAAGAGACAGCTTTTTAAACACAGTTTTAAACAAAGTACTGATATAATTCCTCTTCAACTCACCACTTTGTTTTCTATGCAAAAACCACTTCACCACAGAAGACTCGATATTATTGGCATAGCAAGGTCTGCTCTTCTCCTCCTTTCAAAACTCGCTAAAAGCTGTATTTAAAAGAGCAGGTTGGCCGGGGTAATTCACACCCTTCAATGCCAGATTAATGTTTAGGTTAGTGGGAATCACAGAGGAATTAGGGATGGAAACTTCTTTGCTGGTGGTAGAAGCGGTCTGGTGAATTTTTAGAGAGAAGAGGCCGTCGATGTTTGAATGTAGAAAATTGTTCTGGCTGCAGCCTGCAGTATGGACTTGTTGGTGTGTGTAGCTCCCAGTGTTCTGACAGCGCGACGTTTTGGGGAAGCATGTGATTCAGCAGCTACCAGTGGGCTTCGTGCGGCGGAGATTTTGTGGCTGTTAGCTGAGTTGATAGCAGAGGGTCGTTAAGAGAAGCCTGCATGCAGTAGGCAAAGGAGTAATGTTTGCCGGCGGGGGACGTGCGGCGATTAACCTGTGAGGTAGTGAAAAGGACTTAAAGAGAAGGAAGCGTGCGGATGCGGAAAGAATGGAATAATTGTGGTAGGCTGCCGGCTGAGTAGTTTGGTGAATGTTTGTTGTGGGTCCGGCGCTGCCGATTGGATGGTGGTGCTGCAGTGTGAGTCAGATAAAAAAAAAAAAAAAACCAGGAGTAGGAGCCAATGGGAGTAACTGGCATGTATAGACGCGTGTAATGCAAAAGGGCTGTTTTGGGTAGCGTCTCTCGCTTACGGCCATACCACCCTGAACACGCCTGATCTTGGAAGCTAAGCAGAGTATGGTCTGGTTAGTACTTGGAAGGGAGACCACCTGGGAATACCAGGTGCTGTAAGCTTTTCTCACTTTTACTTTATACAGGGGGCGCTCCACTTCACGATTAATTTAAATCTATCACTCCCCTTCCATTTTACTATTTTATTTATATATATATATTCTCTCTTTCATAAAGGCAGCTTTTAGAAACCGTTTTACTCTAAATACTGCCTGGTAATTCTAGGTGCTGTAAGCTGTTCGTGCCTTTATTCCACCAGGGCGCGATCTTCTCACAAACTTGAAGACTGTCACTCCCCATTCACGTTTTACAACTTATTGTTAATGATAAAGAGACAGCTTTTTAAACACAGTTTTAAACAAAGTACTGATATAATTCCTCTTCAACTCACCGCTTTGTTTTCTATGCAAAAACCACTTCACCACAGAAAACTCGATATTATTGGCATAGCAAGGTCTGCTCTTCTCCTCCTTTCAAAACTTGCTATAAGCTGTATTTAAAAGAGCAGGTTGGCCGGGGTAATTCACACCCTTCAATGCCAGCTTAATGTTTAGGTTAGTGGGAATCACAGAGGAATTAGGGATGGAAACTTCTTTGCTGGTGGTAGAAGCGGTCTGGTGAATTTTTAGAGAGAAGAGGCCGTCAATGTTTGAATGTAGAAAATTGTTCTGGCTGCAGCCTGCAGTATGGACTTGTTGGCGTGTGTAGCTCCCAGTGTTCTGACAGCGTGACGTTTTGGGGAAGCATGTGATTCAGCAGCTACCAGTGGGCTTCGTGCGGCGGAAATTTTGTGGCTGTTAGCGGAGTTGATAACAGAGGATCGTTAAGAGAAGCCTGCATGCGGTAGGCAAAGGAGTAATGTTTGCGGGCGGGGGACGTGCGGCGATTAACCTGTGAGGTAGTGAAAAGGACTTAAAGAGAAGGAAGTGTGTGGATGCGGAAAGAATGGAATAATTGTGGTAGGCTGCCGGCTGAGTAGTTTGGTGAATGTTTGGTGTGGGTCCGACGCCTCCGATTGGATGGTGGTGCTGCAGTGTGAGTCAGATAAAAAAAAAAAAAAAACCAGGAGTAGGAGCCAATGGGACTAACTGGCATGTATAGACGCGTGTAATGCAAAAGGGCTGTTTTGGGTAGCGTCTTTCGCTTACGGCCATACCACCCTGAACACGCCTGATCTTGGAAGCTAAGCAGAGTATGGTCTGGTTAGTACTTGGAAGGGAGACCACCTGGGAATACCAGGTGCTGTAAGCTTTTCTCACTTTTACTTTATACAGGGGGCGCTCCACTTCACGATTAATTTAAATCTATCACTCCCCTTCCATTTTTCTATTTTATTTATATATATATATTCTCTCTTTCATAAAGGCAGCTTTTAGAAACCGTTTTACTCTAAATACTGCCTGGTAATTCTAGGTGCTGTAAGCTGTTCGTGCCTTTATTCCACCAGGGCGCGATCTTCTCACAAACTTGAAGACTGTCACTCCCCATTCACGTTTTACAACTTATTGTTAATGATAAAGAGACAGCTTTTTAAACACAGTTTTAAACAAAGTACTGATATAATTCCTCTTCAACTCACCACTTTGTTTTCTATGCAAAAACCACTTCACCACAGAAGACTCGATATTATTGGCATAGCAAGGTCTGCTCTTCTCCTCCTTTCAAAACTCGCTAAAAGCTGTATTTAAAAGAGCAGGTTGGCCGGGGTAATTCACACCCTTCAATGCCAGATTAATGTTTAGGTTAGTGGGAATCACAGAGGAATTAGGGATGGAAACTTCTTTGCTGGTGGTAGAAGCGGTCTGGTGAATTTTTAGAGAGAAGAGGCCGTCGATGTTTGAATGTAGAAAATTGTTCTGGCTGCAGCCTGCAGTATGGACTTGTTGGTGTGTGTAGCTCCCAGTGTTCTGACAGCGCGACGTTTTGGGGAAGCATGTGATTCAGCAGCTACCAGTGGGCTTCGTGCGGCGGAGATTTTGTGGCTGTTAGCTGAGTTGATAGCAGAGGGTCGTTAAGAGAAGCCTGCATGCAGTAGGCAAAGGAGTAATGTTTGCCGGCGGGGGACGTGCGGCGATTAACCTGTGAGGTAGTGAAAAGGACTTAAAGAGAAGGAAGCGTGCGGATGCGGAAAGAATGGAATAATTGTGGTAGGCTGCCGGCTGAGTAGTTTGGTGAATGTTTGTTGTGGGTCCGGCGCTGCCGATTGGATGGTGGTGCTGCAGTGTGAGTCAGATAAAAAAAAAAAAAAAACCAGGAGTAGGAGCCAATGGGAGTAACTGGCATGTATAGACGCGTGTAATGCAAAAGGGCTGTTTTGGGTAGCGTCTCTCGCTTACGGCCATACCACCCTGAACACGCCTGATCTTGGAAGCTAAGCAGAGTATGGTCTGGTTAGTACTTGGAAGGGAGACCACCTGGGAATACCAGGTGCTGTAAGCTTTTCTCACTTTTACTTTATACAGGGGGCGCTCCACTTCACGATTAATTTAAATCTATCACTCCCCTTCCATTTTACTATTTTATTTATATATATATATTCTCTCTTTCATAAAGGCAGCTTTTAGAAACCGTTTTACTCTAAATACTGCCTGGTAATTCTAGGTGCTGTAAGCTGTTCGTGCCTTTATTCCACCAGGGCGCGATCTTCTCACAAACTTGAAGACTGTCACTCCCCATTCACGTTTTACAACTTATTGTTAATGATAAAGAGACAGCTTTTTAAACACAGTTTTAAACAAAGTACTGATATAATTCCTCTTCAACTCACCGCTTTGTTTTCTATGCAAAAACCACTTCACCACAGAAAACTCGATATTATTGGCATAGCAAGGTCTGCTCTTCTCCTCCTTTCAAAACTTGCTATAAGCTGTATTTAAAAGAGCAGGTTGGCCGGGGTAATTCACACCCTTCAATGCCAGCTTAATGTTTAGGTTAGTGGGAATCACAGAGGAATTAGGGATGGAAACTTCTTTGCTGGTGGTAGAAGCGGTCTGGTGAATTTTTAGAGAGAAGAGGCCGTCAATGTTTGAATGTAGAAAATTGTTCTGGCTGCAGCCTGCAGTATGGACTTGTTGGCGTGTGTAGCTCCCAGTGTTCTGACAGCGTGACGTTTTGGGGAAGCATGTGATTCAGCAGCTACCAGTGGGCTTCGTGCGGCGGAAATTTTGTGGCTGTTAGCGGAGTTGATAACAGAGGATCGTTAAGAGAAGCCTGCATGCGGTAGGCAAAGGAGTAATGTTTGCGGGCGGGGGACGTGCGGCGATTAACCTGTGAGGTAGTGAAAAGGACTTAAAGAGAAGGAAGTGTGTGGATGCGGAAAGAATGGAATAATTGTGGTAGGCTGCCGGCTGAGTAGTTTGGTGAATGTTTGGTGTGGGTCCGACGCCTCCGATTGGATGGTGGTGCTGCAGTGTGAGTCAGATAAAAAAAAAAAAAAAACCAGGAGTAGGAGCCAATGGGACTAACTGGCATGTATAGACGCGTGTAATGCAAAAGGGCTGTTTTGGGTAGCGTCTCTCGCTTACGGCCATACCACCCTGAACACGCCTGATCTTGGAAGCTAAGCAGAGTATGGTCTGGTTAGTACTTGGAAGGGAGACCACCTGGGAATACCAGGTGCTGTAAGCTTTTCTCACTTTTACTTTATACAGGGGGCGCTCCACTTCACGATTAATTTAAATCTATCACTCCCCTTCCATTTTACTATTTTATTTATATATATATATTCTCTCTTTCATAAAGGCAGCTTTTAGAAACCGTTTTACTCTAAATACTGCCTGGTAATTCTAGCTGCTGTAAGCTGTTCGTGCCTTTATTCCACCAGGGCGCGATCTTCTCACAAACTTGAAGACTGTCACTCCCCATTCACGTTTTACAACTTATTGTTAATGATAAAGAGACAGCTTTTTAAACACAGTTTTAAACAAAGTACTGATATAATTCCTCTTCAACTCACCGCTTTGTTTTCTATGCAAAAACCACTTCACCACAGAAAACTCGATATTATTGGCATAGCAAGGTCTGCTCTTCTCCTCCTTTCAAAACTTGCTATAAGCTGTATTTAAAAGAGCAGGTTGGCCGGGGTAATTCACACCCTTCAATGCCAGCTTAATGTTTAGGTTAGTGGGAATCACAGAGGAATTAGGGATGGAAACTTCTTTGCTGGTGGTAGAAGCGGTCTGGTGAATTTTTAGAGAGAAGTGGCCGTCAATGTTTGAATGTAGAAAATTGTTCTGGCTGCAGCCTGCAGTATGGACTTGTTGGCGTGTGTAGCTCCCAGTGTTCTGACAGCGTGACGTTTTGGGGAAGCATGTGATTCAGCAGCTACCAGTGGGCTTCGTGCGGCGGAAATTTTGTGGCTGTTAGCGGAGTTGATAACAGAGGGTCGTTAAGAGAAGCCTGCATGCGGTAGGCAAAGGAGTAATGTTTGCGGGCGGGGGACGTGCGGCGATTAACCTGTGAGGTAGTGAAAAGGACTTAAAGAGAAGGAAGTGTGTGGATGCGGAAAGAATGGAATAATTGTGGTAGGCTGCCGGCTGAGTAGTTTGGTGAATGTTTGGTGTGGGTCCGACGCTGCCGATTGGATGGTGGTGCTGCAGTGTGAGTCAGATAAAAAAAAAAAAAAAAACAGAAGTAGGATCCAATGGGACTAACTGGCATGTATAGACGCGTGTAATGCAAAAGGGCTGTTTTGGGTAGTGTCTCTCGCTTACGGCCATACCACCCTGAACATGCCTGATCTTGAAAGCTAAGCAGAGTATGGTCTGGTTAGTACTTGGAAGGGAGACCACCTGGGAATACCAGGTGCTGTAAGCTTTTCTCACTTTTACTTTATACAGGGGGCGATCCACTTCACGATTAATTTAAATCTATCACTCCCCTTCCATTTTACTATTTTATATATATATATATATATATATATATTCTCTCTTTCATAAAGGCAGTTTTTAGAAACCGTTTTACTCTAAATACTGCCTGGTAATTCTAGGTGCTGTAAGCTGTTCGTGCCTTTATTCCACCAGGGCGCGATCTTCTCACAAACTTGAAGACTGTCACTCCCCATTCACGTTTTACAACTTATTGTTAATAATAAAGAGACAGCTTTTTACACACAGTTTTAAACAAAGTACTGATATAATTCCTCTTCAACTCACCACTTTGTTTTCTATGCAAAAACCACTTCACCACAGAAGACTCGATATTATTGGCATAGCAAGGTCTGCTCTTCTCCTCCTTTCAAAACTCGCTAAAAGCTGTATTTAAAAGAGCAGGTTGGCCGGGGTAATTCACACCCTTCAATGCCAGATTAATGTTTAGGTTAGTGGGAATCACAGAGGAATTAGGGATGGAAACTTCTTTGCTGGTGGTAGAAGCGGTCTGGTGAATTTTTAGAGAGAAGAGGCCGTCGATGTTTGAATGTAGAAAATTGTTCTGGCTGCAGCCTGCAGTATGGACTTGTTGGTGTGTGTAGCTCCCAGTGTTCTGACAGCGCGACGTTTTGGGGAAGCATGTGATTCAGCAGCTACCAGTGGGCTTCGTGCGGCGGAGATTTTGTGGCTGTTAGCGGAGTTGATAACAGAGGGTCGTTAAGAGATGCCTGCATGCGGTAGGCAAAGGAGTAATGTTTGCCGGCGGGGGACGTGCGGCGATTAACCTGTGAGGTAGTGAAAAGGACTTAAAGAGAAGGAAGTGTGCGGATGCGGAAAGAATGGAATAATTGTGGTAGGCTGCCGGCTGAGTAGTTTGGTGAATGTTTGGTGTGGGTCCGACGCTGCCGATTGGATGGTGGTGCTGCAGTGTGAGTCAGATAAAAAAAAAAAAAAAACCAGGAGTAGGATCCAATGGGACTAACTGGCATGTATAGACGCGTGTAATGCAAAAGGGCTGTTTTGGGTAGTGTCTCTCGCTTACGGCCATACCACCCTGAACATGCCTGATCTTGAAAGCTAAGCAGAGTATGGTCTGGTTAGTACTTGGAAGGGAGACCACCTGGGAATACCAGGTGCTGTAAGCTTTTCTCACTTTTACTTTATACAGGGGGCGATCCACTTCACGATTAATTTAAATCTATCACTCCCCTTCCATTTTACTATTTTATATATATATATATATATATATATTCTCTCTTTCATAAAGGCAGTTTTTAGAAACCGTTTTACTCTAAATACTGCCTGGTAATTCTAGGTGCTGTAAGCTGTTCGTGCCTTTATTCCACCAGGGCGCGATCTTCTCACAAACTTGAAGACTGTCACTCCCCATTCACGTTTTACAACTTATTGTTAATAATAAAGAGACAGCTTTTTACACACAGTTTTAAACAAAGTACTGATATAATTCCTCTTCAACTCACCACTTTGTTTTCTATGCAAAAACCACTTCACCACAGAAGACTCGATATTATTGGCATAGCAAGGTCTGCTCTTCTCCTCCTTTCAAAACTCGCTAAAAGCTGTATTTAAAAGAGCAGGTTGGCCGGGGTAATTCACACCCTTCAATGCCAGATTAATGTTTAGGTTAGTGGGAATCACAGAGGAATTAGGGATGGAAACTTCTTTGCTGGTGGTAGAAGCGGTCTGGTGAATTTTTAGAGAGAAGAGGCCGTCGATGTTTGAATGTAGAAAATTGTTCTGGCTGCAGCCTGCAGTATGGACTTGTTGGTGTGTGTAGCTCCCAGTGTTCTGACAGCGCGACGTTTTGGGGAAGCATGTGATTCAGCAGCTACCAGTGGGCTTCGTGCGGCGGAGATTTTGTGGCTGTTAGCGGAGTTGATAACAGAGGGTCGTTAAGAGAAGCCTGCATGCGGTAGGCAAAGGAGTAATGTTTGCCGGCGGGGGACGTGCGGCGATTAACCTGTGAGGTAGTGAAAAGGACTTAAAGAGAAGGAAGTGTGCGGATGCGGAAAGAATGGAATAATTGTGGTAGGCTACCGGCTGAGTAGTTTGGTGAATGTTTGGTGTGGGTCCGGCGCTGCCGATTGGATGGTGGTGCTGCAGTGTGAGTCAGATAAAAAAAAAAAAAAACAGGAGTAGGATCCAATGGGACTAATTGGCATGTATAGACGCGTGTAATGCAAAAGGGCTGTTTTTGGTAGTGTCTCTCGCTTACGGCCATACCACCCTGAACACGCCCGATCTCGTCTGATCTCGGAAGTTAAGCAGGGTAGTGTCTGGTTAGTACTTGGATGGGAGACCACCTGGGAATACCAGGTGCTGTAAGCTATTCTCACTTTTACTTTATACAGGGGGCGCTCCACTTCACGATTAATTTAAATCTATCACTCCCCTTCCATTTTACTATTTTATATACATATATATATATATATATATATATATATATATATATATATATATATATTTTTTTTTTTTTTATTTTTTTTTTTCTCTCATTCATAAAGGCAGCTTTTAGAAACCGTTTTACTCTAAATATCCATCCATCCATCCATCATCTCCCGCTTAATCCGGGGTCGGGTCGCGGGGGCAGCAGCCTCAGCAGGGAAACCCAGACTTCCCTCTCCCCGGCCACTTCATCTAGCTCCTCTGGGGGGACCCCGAGGCGTTCCCAGGCCAGCCGAGAGACATAGTCTCTCCAGCGTGTCCTGGGTCTTCCCCGGGGCCTCCTCCCAGTGGGACATGCCCGGAATACCTCCCCAGGGAGGCGTCCCGGAGGCATCCTGATCAGATGCCCGAGCCACCTCATCTGGCTCCTCTCGATGCGGAGGAGCAGCGGCTCTACTCTGAGTCCCTCCCGAATGACTGAGCTCCTCACCCTATCTCTAAGAGAGAGCCCAGCCACCCTGCGGAGGAAACTCATTTCGGCTGCTTGTACCCGCGATCTCGTTCTTTCGGTCACTACCCAAAGCTCATGACCATAGGTGAGGGTAGGAACGTAGATCGACTGGTAAATCGAGAGCTTCGCCTTTTGGCTCAGCTCTCTCTTCACCATGACAGACCGATGCAGCGCCCGCATGACTGCCGACGCCGCACCGATCCGCCTGTCGATCTCCCGCTCCATCGTTCCCCCACTCGTGAACAAGATCCCGAGATACTTAAACTCCTCCACTTGGGGGAGGACCCCATCCCCAACCCGGAGAGAGCACTCTACCCTTTTCCGGCTGAGAACCATGGTCTCGGATTTGGAGGTGCTGATTCTCATCCCAGCCGCTTCGCACTCGGCTGCGAACTGCTCCAGCGAGAGCTGAAGGTCACGGCTCGATGAGGCCAACAGAACCACATCATCCGCAAAAAGCAGAGACCTAATCCTGAGGTCACCGAACCGGACGCCCTCAACGCCCTGGCTGCGCCTAGAAATTCTGTCCATAAAAACTATGAACAGAATCGGTGACAAAGGGCAGCCCTGACGGAGTCCAACCCTCACCGGAAACGAGTCCGACTTATTGCCGCCCATGCGGACCAAACTCTGGCACCGGTCATACAGGGGATTTACTCTAAATACTTCCTGGTAATTCTAGGTGCTGTAAGCTGTTCGTGCCTTTATTCCACCAGGGCGCGATCTTCTCACAAACTTGAAGACTGTCACTCCCCATTCACGTTTTACAACTTATTGTTAATGATAAAGAGACAGCTTTTTACACACAGTTTTAAACAAAGTACTGATATTATTCCTCTTCAACTGACCGCTTTGTTTTCTATGCAAAAACCACTTCGCCACAGAAGACTCGATATTATTGGCATAGCAAGTTCTGCTCTTCTCCTTTCAAAACTTGCTAAAAGCTGTATTTAAAAGAACAGATTGGCCGGGGTAATTCACACCCTTCAATGCCAGCTTAATGTTTAGGTTAGTGGGAATCACAGAGGAATTAGGGATGGAAACTTCTTTGCTGGTGGTAGAAGCGGTCTGGTGAATTTTTAGAGAGAAGAGGCCGTCGATGTTTGAATGTAGAAAATTGTTCTGGCTGCAGCCTGCAGTATGGACTTGTTGGTGTGTGTAGCTCCCAGTGTTCTGACAGCGCGACGTTTTGGGGAAGCATGTGATTCAGCAGCTACCAGTGGGTTTCGTGCGGCGGAGATTTTGTGGCTGTTAGCGGAGTTGATAACAGAGGGTCGTTAAGAGAAGCCTACATGCAGTAGGCAAAGGAGTAATGTTTGCTGGCGGGGGACGTGCGGCGATTAACCTGTGCGGTAGTGAAAAGGAGTTAAAAAGAAGGAAGTGTGCGGATGCGGAAAGAATGGAATAATTGTGGTAGGCTGCCGGCTGAGTAGTTTGGTGAATGTTTGGTGTGGGTCCGGCGCTGCCGATTGGATGGTGGGGCTGCAGTGGGAGTCAGATAAAAAAAAAAAAAACAGGAGTAGGATCCAATGGGACTAACTGGCATGTATAGACGCGTGCAATGCAAAAGGGCTGTTTTTGGTAGCATCTCTCGCTTACGGCCATACCACCCTGAACACGCCCGATCTCGTCTGATCTCGGAAGCTAAGCAGGGTAGGGTCTGGTTAGTACTTGGATGGGAGACCACCTGGGAATACCAGGTGCTGTAAGCTTTTCTCACTTTTACTTTATACAGGGGGCGCTCCACTTCACGATTAATTTAAATCTATCACTCCCCTTCCATTTTACTATTTTATATATATATATTTTTTTTTTTTCTCTCATTCATAAAGGCAGCTTTTAGAAACCGTTTTACTCTAAATAATTCCTGGTAATTCTAGGTGCTGTAAGCTGTTCGTGCCTTTATTCCACCAGGGCGCGATCTTCTCACAAACTTGAAGACTGTCACTCCCCATTCACGTTTTACAACTTATTGTTAATGATAAAGAGACAGCTTTTTACACACAGTTTTAAACAAAGTACTGATATTATTCCTCTTCAACTGACCGCTTTGTTTTCTATGCAAAAACCACTTCGCCACAGAAGACTCGATATTATTGGCATAGCAAGTTCTGCTCTTCTCCTTTCAAAACTTGCTAAAAGCTGTATTTAAAAGAACAGATTGGCCGGGGTAATTCACACCCTTCAATGCCAGCTTAATGTTTAGGTTAGTGGGAATCACAGAGGAATTAGGGATGGAAACTTCTTTGCTGGTGGTAGAAGCGGTCTGGTGAATTTTTAGAGAGAAGAGGCCGTCGATGTTTGAATGTAGAAAATAGTTCTGGCTGCAGCCTGCAGTATGGACTTGTTGGTGTGTGTAGCTCCCAGTGTTCTGACAGCGCGACGTTTTGGGGAAGCATGTGATTCAGCAGCTACCAGTGGGTTTCGTGCGGCGGAGATTTTGTGGCTGTTAGCGGAGTTGATAACAGAGGGTCGTTAAGAGAAGCCTACATGCAGTAGGCAAATGAGTAATGTTTGCTGGCGGGGGACGTGCGGCGATTAACCTGTGCGGTAGTGAAAAGGAGTTAAAAAGAAGGAAGTGTGCGGATGCGGAAAGAATGGAATAATTGTGGTAGGCTGCCGGCTGAGTAGTTTGGTGAATGTTTGGTGTGGGTCCGGCGCTGCCGATTGGATGCTGGGGCTGCAGTGTGAGTCAGATAAAAAAAAAAAAAACCGGAGTAGGATCCAATGGGACTAACTGGCATGTATAGACGCGTGTAATGCAAAAGGGCTGTTTTTGGTAGCATCTCTCGCTTACGGCCATACCACCCTGAACACGCCCGATCTCGTCTGATCTCGGAAGCTAAGCAGGGTAGGGTCTGGTTAGTACTTGGATGGGAGACCACCTGGGAATACCAGGTGCTGTAAGCTTTTCTCACTTTTACTTTATACAGGGGGCGCTCCACTTCACGATTAATTTAAATCTATCACTCCCCTTCCATTTTACTATTTTATATATATATATATTTTTCTCTCATTCATAAAGGCAGCTTTTACACACCGTTTTACTCTAAATACTGCCTGGTAATTCTAGCTGCTGTAAGCTGTTCGTGCCTTTATTCCACCAGGGCGCGATCTTCTCACAAACTTGAAGACTGTCACTCCCCATTCACGTTTTACAACTTATTGTTAATGATAAAGAGACAGCTTTTTACACACAGTTTTAAACAAAGTACTGATATTATTCCTCTTCAACTGACTGCTTTGTTTTCTATGCAAAAACCACTTCGCCACAGAAGACTCGATATTATTGGCATAGCAAGTTCTGCTCTTCTCCTTTCAAAACTTGCTAAAAGCTGTATTTAAAAGAACAGATTGGCCGGGGTAATTCACACCCTTCAATGCCAGCTTAATGTTTAGGTTAGTGGGAATCACAGAGGAATTAGGGATGGAAACTTCTTTGCTGGTGGTAGAAGCGGTCTGGTGAATTTTTAGAGAGAAGAGGCCGTCGATGTTTGAATGTAGAAAATAGTTCTGGCTGCAGCCTGCAGTATGGACTTGTTGGTGTGTGTAGCTCCCAGTGTTCTGACAGCGCGACGTTTTGGGGAAGCATGTGATTCAGCAGCTACCAGTGGGTTTCGTGCGGCGGAGATTTTGTGGCTGTTAGCGGAGTTGATAACAGAGGGTCGTTAAGAGAAGCCTACATGCAGTAGGCAAAGGAGTAATGTTTGCTGGCGGGGGACGTGCGGCGATTAACCTGTGCGGTAGTGAAAAGGAGTTAAAAAGAAGGAAGTGTGCGGATGCGGAAAGAATGGAATAATTGTGGTAGGCTGCCGGCTGAGTAGTTTGGTGAATGTTTGGTGTGGGTCCGGCGCTGCCGATTGGATGGTGGGGCTGCAGTGTGAGTCAGATAAAAAAAAAAAAAAGAACATTAGTAGGATCCAATGGGACTAACTGGCATGTATAGACGCGTGTAATGCAAAAGGGCTGTTTTTGGTAGCATCTTTCGCTTACGGCCATACCACCCTGAACACGCCCGATCTCGTCTGATCTCGGAAGCTAAGCAGGGTAGGGTCTGGTTAGTACTTGGATGGGAGACCACCTGGGAATACCAGGTGCTGTAAGCATTTCTCACTTTTACTTTATACAGGGGGCGCTCCACTTCACGATTAATTTAAATCTATCACTCCCCTTCCATTTTACTATTTTATATATATATATTTTTTTTCTCTCATTCATAAAGGCAGCTTTTAGAAACCGTTTTACTCTAAATACTTCCTGGTAATTCTAGGTGCTGTAAGCTGTTCGTGCCTTTATTCCACCAGGGCGCGATCTTCTCACAAACTTGAAGACTGTCACTCCCCATTCACGTTTTACAACTTATTGTTAATGATAAAGAGACAGCTTTTTACACACAGTTTTAAACAAAGTACTGATATTATTCCTCTTCAACTGACCGCTTTGTTTTCTATGCAAAAACCACTTCGCCACAGAAGACTCGATATTATTGGCATAGCAAGTTCTGCTCTTCTCCTTTCAAAACTTGCTAAAAGCTGTATTTAAAAGAACAGATTGGCCGGGGTAATTCACACCCTTCAATGCCAGCTTAATGTTTAGGTTAGTGGGAATCACAGAGGAATTAGGGATGGAAACTTCTTTGCTGGTGGTAGAAGCGGTCTGGTGAATTTTTAGAGAGAAGAGGCCGTCGATGTTTGAATGTAGAAAATTGTTCTGGCTGCAGCCTGCAGTATGGACTTGTTGGTGTGTGTAGCTCCCAGTGTTCTGACAGCGCGACGTTTTGGGGAAGCATGTGATTCAGCAGCTACCAGTGGGCTTCGTGCGGCGGAGATTTTGAGGCTGTTAGCTGAGTTGATAGCAGAGGGTCGTTAAGAGAAGCCTGCATGCGGTAGGCAAAGGAGTAATGTTTGCCGGCGGGGGACGTGCGGCGATTAACCTGTGAGGTAGTGAAAAGGACTTAAAGAGAAGGAAGCGTGCGGATGCGGAAAGAATGGAATAATTGTGGTAGGCTGCCGGCTGAGTAGTTTGGTGAATGTTTGTTGTGGGTCCGGCGCTGCCGATTGGATGGTGGTGCTGCAGTGTGAGTCAGATAAAAAAAAAAAAAAAAAAACAGGAGTAGGATCCAATGGGACTAACTGGCATGTATCGACGCGTGTAATGCAAAGGGCTGTTTTTGATAGCGTCTCTCGCTTACGGCCATACCACCCTGAACATGCCTGATCTCGGAAGCTAAGCAGGGTTGGGTCTGGTTAGTATTTGGATGGGAAACCACCTGGGAGTACCAGGTGCTGTAAGCTTTTCTCACTTTTACTTTATACAGGGGGCACTCCACTTCACGATTAATTTAAATCTATCACTCCCCTTCCGTTTTACTATTTTATATATATATATATTTTTCTCTCATTCATAAAGGCAGCTTTTACACACCGTTTTACTCTAAATACTGCCTGGTAATTCTAGCTGCTGTAAGCTGTTCGTGCCTTTATTCCACCAGGGCGCGATCTTCTCACAAACTTGAAGACTGTCACTCCCCATTCACGTTTTACAACTTATTGTTAATGATAAAGAGACAGCTTTTTACACATAGTTTTAAACAAAGTACTGATATAATTCCTCTTCAACTCACCGCTTTGTTTTCTATGCAAAAACCACTTCGCCACAGAAGACTCGATATTATTGGTATAGCAAGTTCTGCTCTTCTCCTTTCAAAACTTGCCAAAAGCTGTATTTAAAAGAACAGATTGGCCGGGGTAATTCACACCCTTCAATGCCAGCTTAATGTTTAGGTTAGTGGGAATCACAGAGGAATTAGGGATGGAAACTTCTTTGCTGGTGGTAGAAGCGGTCTGGTGAATTTTTAGAGAGAAGAGGCCGTCGATGTTTGAATGTAGAAAATTGTTCTGGCTGCAGCCTGCAGTATGGACTTGTTGGTGTGTGTAGCTCCCAGTGTTCTGACAGCGCGACGTTTTGGGGAAGCATGTGATTCAGCAGCTACCAGTGGGCTTCGTGCGGCGGAGATTTTGTGGCTGTTAGTGGAGTTGATAACAGAAGGTCATTAAGAGAAGCCTGCATGCGGTAGGCAAAGGAGTAATGTTTGCCGGCGGGGGACGTGCCGCGATTAACCTGTGTGGTAGTGAAAAGGACTTAAAGAGAAGGAAGTGTGCGGATGCGGAAAGAATGGAATAATTGTGGTAGGCTGCCGGCTGAGTAGTTTGGTGAATGTTTGGTGTGGGTCCGGCGCTGCCGATTGGATGGTGGTGCTGCAGTGTGAGTCAGATAAAAAAAAAAAAAAAACCAGGAGTAGGATCCAATGGGACTAACTGGCATGTATAGACGCGTGTAATGCAAAAGGGCTGTTTTTGGTAGCTTCTCTCGCTTATGGCCATACCACCCTGAACACGCCCGATCTCGGAAGCCAAGCAGTGTAGGGTCTGGTTAGTACTTGGATGGGAGACCTCCTGGGAATACCAGGTGCTGTAAGCTTTTCTCACTTTTACTTTATACAGGGGGCGCTCCACTTCACGATTAATTTAAATCTATCACTCCCCTTCCATTTTACTATTTTATATATATATATATATAAGAACATAAGAACATAAGAACATAAGAACTATACAAACGAGAGGAGGCCATTCGGCCCATCAAGCTCGCTTGGGGAGAACTAAACTAATAGCTCAGAGTCGTTAAAATCTTATCTAGCTCTGATTTAAAGGAACCCAAGGATTCAGCTTGCACTACATTATCAGGAAGGCTATTCCATACTCTACACGCTGCGTAAAGAAGTGCTTCCTTAAATCCAGCTTGAAATGTTCTCCCGCTAATTTCCACCTATGGCCACGAGTTCGTGTATTTAAACTAATGCTGAAGTAACTATTTGGTTGAACAGCATCCAAACCTGTTAGAATCTTATATACCTGGATCATGTCCCCCCTCAATCTCCTTTGCTTGAGACTGAACAGATTTAGCTCAAGTAACCGTTCCTCGTATGACATTCCTCTAAGACCAGGAATCATTTTTGTGGCCCTACGCTGCACCTTTTCTAAGGCCACAATGTCCTTTTTAAGATATGGTGACCAAACCTGCACACAATATTCTAGGTGAGGTCTCACCAAGGAATTGTATAATCTTAGCATTACCTCCCTTGACTTAAACTCCACACACCTGGAGATATACCCCAACATCCTATTGGCCTTTTTTATTGCTTCCCCACACTGGCGAGAATGGGACATGGAAGCATCAACATACACACCAAGGTCTTTCTCATGATCAGCTACCTTTATTTCAGTGACACACATGAAATACCTGTACTTTATATTTCTGCTCCCTAGATGGAGTACCTTACATTTATCGACGTTAAATTTCATCTGCCAGGTATCGGCCCAGTCACTAATTAAATCAAGATCCCGCTGTAGCTGCTGAGCCACTAATTCAGTATCTGCTACACCACCCACCTTGGTGTCATCTGCAAATTTCACCAGTTTACTGTATATATTGGTATCCATATCATTTATGTAAATTAGGAACAATAGTGGTCCTAAAATCGAACCCTGCGGTACCCCACTATGAACGCAAGCCCACTGTGACATTGTGCCTCTTATAACTACTCGCTGTTTCCTATCTGTTAACCAGTTATCAATCCAGGTCGCTACGGTACCTAAAATACCAGTCGCTTTGAGTTTAAGTAGGAGCCTCTTGTGGGGGACAACATCAAAAGCCTTTTGGAAATCTAAGTAGATGACATCATAGGCCTTCTTATCATCAACTTCCTGAGTAGCTTCCTCAAAAAACTCCAACAGATTTGTTAAACAGGATCTACCTCTCCTAAATCCATGCTGGCTATCCCGCAAAATGTTATTGGAGTCCAGGTAATCTATCATTTTCTCTTTGATTAAAGCCTCCATAACTTTACCAGTTATACAAGTTAGACTGATTGGCCTATAGTTAGACAAATTATTTCTATCCCCTTTTTTGAAAATAGGCGTTATGAAGGCGTGCTTCCAATCAGAAGGTACCACACCTTCAGATAAGGATTTTTGAAACAGTAAAGTTAAGGGTCGGCAAATAATATCCCTCATCTCTTTTAACACTATAGGTAAGATGCCATCAGGGCCCTGTGATTTATTTATTTTGAGCTTAGCTAGGCTTTGCAAAACATCTGCTTCAGTTATATATACATTAGCTATAGACAATGCTGGATAGGTAATAACTGGTAAATTACTAAGGTCCTCAACAGTGAATACCCGTGCAAAACTATCATTGAACTCATTTGCTATATCAATGTCGTTTACTATTATAAGACCCTTACTATCCTGCAGATTAGTAATTTCAGGTTTTAGAGCTCTTTTAGAGTTAAAATACTGGAAGAAACTTTTAACGTCATCCTTAGCTTCCAATGCAACCATCCTTTCGACATTTCTTTTAGCTCGTCTAATATCATTTTTTAACTTAGCCTGTAGACTTAGATATTCCTGCTTAATTCTGTCATCATCAGTTATTTTCCATTGCTGGAACAAAGCCCTTTTCCTCCTTACTTTATGCTTTATTTCCCTAGTAAACCACCTAGGTTGCAATTTCCTAGATTTATTCTTGCTGGAAACAGGTATGAAGTCCTCTTGCACTTGCAATAATGTGCTTTTAAAAAATTCCCAGGCCTCTTCAACAGTTTTGTTATTTAACTCCATCCAGTTCACAGTTTCTAGTTTTAGTCTCATACACTTAAAGTCAGCCTTCCTAACATTATATATTTTTGATTTGGACTTAGCTCTTCGAACACTAAACTTAACCTCAAATTTGACCATGTTATGATCGCTACTGTCAAGTGGTTCTAAAACGTCTAATTTACCAAAATTATTATATATTTTCTCTCTTTCATAAAGGCAGCTTTTAGAAACAGTTTTACTCTAAATACTGCCTGGTAATTCTAGCTGCTGTAAGCTGTTCGTGCCATTATTCCACCAGGGCGCGATCTTCTCACAAACTTGAAGACTGTCACTCCCCATTCACGTTTTACAACTTATTGTTAATGATAAAGAGACAGCTTTTTACACACAGTTTTAAACAAAGTACTGATATAATTCCTCTTCAACTCACCACTTTGTTTTCTATGCAAAAACCACTTCACCACAGAAGACTCGATATTATTGGCATAGCAAGGTCTGCTCTTCTCCTCCTTTCAAAACTCGCTAAAAGCTGTATTTAAAAGAGCAGGTTGGCCGGGGTAATTCACACCCTTCAATGCCAGATTAATGTTTAGGTTAGTGGGAATCACAGAGGAATTAGGGATGGAAACTTCTTTGCTGGTGGTAGAAGCGGTCTGGTGAATTTTTAGAGAGAAGAGGCCGTCGATGTTTGAATGTAGAAAATTGTTCTGGCTGCAGCCTGCAGTATGGACTTGTTGGTGTGTGTAGCTCCCAGTGTTCTGACAGCGCGACGTTTTGGGGAAGCATGTGATTCAGCAGCTACCAGTGGGCTTCGTGCGGCGGAGATTTTGTGGCTGTTAGCTGAGTTGATAGCAGAGGGTCGTTAAGAGAAGCCTGCATGCGGTAGGCAAAGGAGTAATGTTTGCCGGCGGGGGACGTGCGGCGATTAACCTGTGAGGTAGTGAAAAGGACTTAAAGAGAAGGAAGCGTGCGGATGCGGAAAGAATGGAATAATTGTGGTAGGCTGCCGGCTGAGTAGTTTGGTGAATGTTTGTTGTGGGTCCGGCGCTGCCGATTGGATGGTGGTGCTGCAGTGTGAGTCAGATAAAAAAAAAAAAAAAACCAGGAGTAGGAGCCAATGGGAGTAACTGGCATGTATAGACGCGTGTAATGCAAAAGGGCTGTTTTGGGTAGCGTCTCTCGCTTACGGCCATACCACCCTGAACACGCCTGATCTTGGAAGCTAAGCAGAGTATGGTCTGGTTAGTACTTGGAAGGGAGACCACCTGGGAATACCAGGTGCTGTAAGCTTTTCTCACTTTTACTTTATACAGGGGGCGCTCCACTTCACGATTAATTTAAATCTATCACTCCCCTTCCATTTTACTATTTTATTTATATATATATATTCTCTCTTTCATAAAGGCAGCTTTTAGAAACCGTTTTACTCTAAATACTGCCTGGTAATTCTAGCTGCTGTAAGCTGTTCGTGCCTTTATTCCACCAGGGCGCGATCTTCTCACAAACTTGAAGACTGTCACTCCCCATTCACGTTTTACAACTTATTGTTAATGATAAAGAGACAGCTTTTTAAACACAGTTTTAAACAAAGTACTGATATAATTCCTCTTCAACTCACCACTTTGTTTTCTATGCAAAAACCACTTCACCACAGAAGACTCGATATTATTGGCATAGCAAGGTCTGCTCTTCTCCTCCTTTCAAAACTCGCTAAAAGCTGTATTTAAAAGAGCAGGTTGGCCGGGGTAATTCACACCCTTCAATGCCAGATTAATGTTTAGGTTAGTGGGAATCACAGAGGAATTAGGGATGGAAACTTCTTTGCTGGTGGTAGAAGCGGTCTGGTGAATTTTTAGAGAGAAGAGGCCGTCGATGTTTGAATGTAGAAAATTGTTCTGGCTGCAGCCTGCAGTATGGACTTGTTGGTGTGTGTAGCTCCCAGTGTTCTGACAGCGCGACGTTTTGGGGAAGCATGTGATTCAGCAGCTACCAGTGGGCTTCGTGCGGCGGAGATTTTGTGGCTGTTAGCTGAGTTGATAGCAGAGGGTCGTTAAGAGAAGCCTGCATGCAGTAGGCAAAGGAGTAATGTTTGCCGGCGGGGGACGTGCGGCGATTAACCTGTGAGGTAGTGAAAAGGACTTAAAGAGAAGGAAGCGTGCGGATGCGGAAAGAATGGAATAATTGTGGTAGGCTGCCGGCTGAGTAGTTTGGTGAATGTTTGTTGTGGGTCCGGCGCTGCCGATTGGATGGTGGTGCTGCAGTGTGAGTCAGATAAAAAAAAAAAAAAAACCAGGAGTAGGAGCCAATGGGAGTAACTGGCATGTATAGACGCGTGTAATGCAAAAGGGCTGTTTTGGGTAGCGTCTCTCGCTTACGGCCATACCACCCTGAACACGCCTGATCTTGGAAGCTAAGCAGAGTATGGTCTGGTTAGTACTTGGAAGGGAGACCACCTGGGAATACCAGGTGCTGTAAGCTTTTCTCACTTTTACTTTATACAGGGGGCGCTCCACTTCACGATTAATTTAAATCTATCACTCCCCTTCCATTTTACTATTTTATTTATATATATATATTCTCTCTTTCATAAAGGCAGCTTTTAGAAACCGTTTTACTCTAAATACTGCCTGGTAATTCTAGGTGCTGTAAGCTGTTCGTGCCTTTATTCCACCAGGGCGCGATCTTCTCACAAACTTGAAGACTGTCACTCCCCATTCACGTTTTACAACTTATTGTTAATGATAAAGAGACAGCTTTTTAAACACAGTTTTAAACAAAGTACTGATATAATTCCTCTTCAACTCACCGCTTTGTTTTCTATGCAAAAACCACTTCACCACAGAAAACTCGATATTATTGGCATAGCAAGGTCTGCTCTTCTCCTCCTTTCAAAACTTGCTATAAGCTGTATTTAAAAGAGCAGGTTGGCCGGGGTAATTCACACCCTTCAATGCCAGCTTAATGTTTAGGTTAGTGGGAATCACAGAGGAATTAGGGATGGAAACTTCTTTGCTGGTGGTAGAAGCGGTCTGGTGAATTTTTAGAGAGAAGAGGCCGTCAATGTTTGAATGTAGAAAATTGTTCTGGCTGCAGCCTGCAGTATGGACTTGTTGGCGTGTGTAGCTCCCAGTGTTCTGACAGCGTGACGTTTTGGGGAAGCATGTGATTCAGCAGCTACCAGTGGGCTTCGTGCGGCGGAAATTTTGTGGCTGTTAGCGGAGTTGATAACAGAGGATCGTTAAGAGAAGCCTGCATGCGGTAGGCAAAGGAGTAATGTTTGCGGGCGGGGGACGTGCGGCGATTAACCTGTGAGGTAGTGAAATGGACTTAAAGAGAAGGAAGTGTGTGGATGCGGAAAGAATGGAATAATTGTGGTAGGCTGCCGGCTGAGTAGTTTGGTGAATGTTTGGTGTGGGTCCGACGCCTCCGATTGGATGGTGGTGCTGCAGTGTGAGTCAGATAAAAAAAAAAAAAAAACCAGGAGTAGGAGCCAATGGGAGTAACTGGCATGTATAGACGCGTGTAATGCAAAAGGGCTGTTTTGGGTAGCGTCTCTCGCTTACGGCCATACCACCCTGAACACGCCTGATCTTGGAAGCTAAGCAGAGTATGGTCTGGTTAGTACTTGGAAGGGAGACCACCTGGGAATACCAGGTGCTGTAAGCTTTTCTCACTTTTACTTTATACAGGGGGCGCTCCACTTCACGATTAATTTAAATCTATCACTCCCCTTCCATTTTACTATTTTATTTATATATATATATTCTCTCTTTCATAAAGGCAGCTTTTAGAAACCGTTTTACTCTAAATACTGCCTGGTAATTCTAGGTGCTGTAAGCTGTTCGTGCCTTTATTCCACCAGGGCGCGATCTTCTCACAAACTTGAAGACTGTCACTCCCCATTCACGTTTTACAACTTATTGTTAATGATAAAGAGACAGCTTTTTAAACACAGTTTTAAACAAAGTACTGATATAATTCCTCTTCAACTCACCGCTTTGTTTTCTATGCAAAAACCACTTCACCACAGAAAACTCGATATTATTGGCATAGCAAGGTCTGCTCTTCTCCTCCTTTCAAAACTTGCTATAAGCTGTATTTAAAAGAGCAGGTTGGCCGGGGTAATTCACACCCTTCAATGCCAGCTTAATGTTTAGGTTAGTGGGAATCACAGAGGAATTAGGGATGGAAACTTCTTTGCTGGTGGTAGAAGCGGTCTGGTGAATTTTTAGAGAGAAGAGGCCGTCAATGTTTGAATGTAGAAAATTGTTCTGGCTGCAGCCTGCAGTATGGACTTGTTGGCGTGTGTAGCTCCCAGTGTTCTGACAGCGTGACGTTTTGGGGAAGCATGTGATTCAGCAGCTACCAGTGGGCTTCGTGCGGCGGAAATTTTGTGGCTGTTAGCGGAGTTGATAACAGAGGATCGTTAAGAGAAGCCTGCATGCGGTAGGCAAAGGAGTAATGTTTGCGGGCGGGGGACGTGCGGCGATTAACCTGTGAGGTAGTGAAAAGGACTTAAAGAGAAGGAAGTGTGTGGATGCGGAAAGAATGGAATAATTGTGGTAGGCTGCCGGCTGAGTAGTTTGGTGAATGTTTGGTGTGGGTCCGACGCCTCCGATTGGATGGTGGTGCTGCAGTGTGAGTCAGATAAAAAAAAAAAAAAAACCAGGAGTAGGAGCCAATGGGACTAACTGGCATGTATAGACGCGTGTAATGCAAAAGGGCTGTTTTGGGTAGCGTCTCTCGCTTATGGCCATACCACCCTGAACACGCCTGATCTTGGAAGCTAAGCAGAGTATGGTCTGGTTAGTACTTGGAAGGGAGACCACCTGGGAATACCAGGTGCTGTAAGCTTTTCTCACTTTTACTTTATACAGGGGGCGCTCCACTTCACGATTAATTTAAATCTATCACTCCCCTTCCATTTTACTATTTTATTTATATATATATATTCTCTCTTTCATAAAGGCAGCTTTTAGAAACCGTTTTACTCTAAATACTGCCTGGTAATTCTAGCTGCTGTAAGCTGTTCGTGCCTTTATTCCACCAGGGCGCGATCTTCTCACAAACTTGAAGACTGTCACTCCCCATTCACGTTTTACAACTTATTGTTAATGATAAAGAGACAGCTTTTTAAACACAGTTTTAAACAAAGTACTGATATAATTCCTCTTCAACTCACCGCTTTGTTTTCTATGCAAAAACCACTTCACCACAGAAAACTCGATATTATTGGCATAGCAAGGTCTGCTCTTCTCCTCCTTTCAAAACTTGCTATAAGCTGTATTTAAAAGAGCAGGTTGGCCGGGGTAATTCACACCCTTCAATGCCAGCTTAATGTTTAGGTTAGTGGGAATCACAGAGGAATTAGGGATGGAAACTTCTTTGCTGGTGGTAGAAGCGGTCTGGTGAATTTTTAGAGAGAAGTGGCCGTCAATGTTTGAATGTAGAAAATTGTTCTGGCTGCAGCCTGCAGTATGGACTTGTTGGCGTGTGTAGCTCCCAGTGTTCTGACAGCGTGACGTTTTGGGGAAGCATGTGATTCAGCAGCTACCAGTGGGCTTCGTGCGGCGGAAATTTTGTGGCTGTTAGCGGAGTTGATAACAGAGGGTCGTTAAGAGAAGCCTGCATGCGGTAGGCAAAGGAGTAATGTTTGCGGGCGGGGGACGTGCGGCGATTAACCTGTGAGGTAGTGAAAAGGACTTAAAGAGAAGGAAGTGTGTGGATGCGGAAAGAATGGAATAATTGTGGTAGGCTGCCGGCTGAGTAGTTTGGTGAATGTTTGGTGTGGGTCCGACGCTGCCGATTGGATGGTGGTGCTGCAGTGTGAGTCAGATAAAAAAAAAAAAAAAAACAGAAGTAGGATCCAATGGGACTAACTGGCATGTATAGACGCGTGTAATGCAAAAGGGCTGTTTTGGGTAGTGTCTCTCGCTTACGGCCATACCACCCTGAACATGCCTGATCTTGAAAGCTAAGCAGAGTATGGTCTGGTTAGTACTTGGAAGGGAGACCACCTGGGAATACCAGGTGCTGTAAGCTTTTCTCACTTTTACTTTATACAGGGGGCGATCCACTTCACGATTAATTTAAATCTATCACTCCCCTTCCATTTTACTATTTTATATATATATATATATATATATATATATATTCTCTCTTTCATAAAGGCAGGTTTTAGAAACCGTTTTACTCTAAATACTGCCTGGTAATTCTAGGTGCTGTAAGCTGTTCGTGCCTTTATTCCACCAGGGCGCGATCTTCTCACAAACTTGAAGACTGTCACTCCCCATTCACGTTTTACAACTTATTGTTAATAATAAAGAGACAGCTTTTTACACACAGTTTTAAACAAAGTACTGATATAATTCCTCTTCAACTCACCACTTTGTTTTCTATGCAAAAACCACTTCACCACAGAAGACTCGATATTATTGGCATAGCAAGGTCTGCTCTTCTCCTCCTTTCAAAACTCGCTAAAAGCTGTATTTAAAAGAGCAGGTTGGCCGGGGTAATTCACACCCTTCAATGCCAGATTAATGTTTAGGTTAGTGGGAATCACAGAGGAATTAGGGATGGAAACTTCTTTGCTGGTGGTAGAAGCGGTCTGGTGAATTTTTAGAGAGAAGAGGCCGTCGATGTTTGAATGTAGAAAATTGTTCTGGCTGCAGCCTGCAGTATGGACTTGTTGGTGTGTGTAGCTCCCAGTGTTCTGACAGCGCGACGTTTTGGGGAAGCATGTGATTCAGCAGCTACCAGTGGGCTTCGTGCGGCGGAGATTTTGTGGCTGTTAGCGGAGTTGATAACAGAGGGTCGTTAAGAGATGCCTGCATGCGGTAGGCAAAGGAGTAATGTTTGCCGGCGGGGGACGTGCGGCGATTAACCTGTGAGGTAGTGAAAAGGACTTAAAGAGAAGGAAGTGTGCGGATGCGGAAAGAATGGAATAATTGTGGTAGGCTGCCGGCTGAGTAGTTTGGTGAATGTTTGGTGTGGGTCCGAGGCTGCCGATTGGATGGTGGTGCTGCAGTGTGAGTCAGATAAAAAAAAAAAAAAAACCAGGAGTAGGATCCAATGGGACTAACTGGCATGTATAGACGCGTGTAATGCAAAAGGGCTGTTTTGGGTAGTGTCTCTCGCTTACGGCCATACCACCCTGAACATGCCTGATCTTGAAAGCTAAGCAGAGTATGGTCTGGTTAGTACTTGGAAGGGAGACCACCTGGGAATACCAGGTGCTGTAAGCTTTTCTCACTTTTACTTTATACAGGGGGCGATCCACTTCACGATTAATTTAAATCTATCACTCCCCTTCCATTTTACTATTTTATATATATATATATATATATATATTCTCTCTTTCATAAAGGCAGTTTTTAGAAACCGTTTTACTCTAAATACTGCCTGGTAATTCTAGGTGCTGTAAGCTGTTCGTGCCTTTATTCCACCAGGGCGCGATCTTCTCACAAACTTGAAGACTGTCACTCCCCATTCACGTTTTACAACTTATTGTTAATAATAAAGAGACAGCTTTTTACACACAGTTTTAAACAAAGTACTGATATAATTCCTCTTCAACTCACCACTTTGTTTTCTATGCAAAAACCACTTCACCACAGAAGACTCGATATTATTGGCATAGCAAGGTCTGCTCTTCTCCTCCTTTCAAAACTCGCTAAAAGCTGTATTTAAAAGAGCAGGTTGGCCGGGGTAATTCACACCCTTCAATGCCAGATTAATGTTTAGGTTAGTGGGAATCACAGAGGAATTAGGGATGGAAACTTCTTTGCTGGTGGTAGAAGCGGTCTGGTGAATTTTTAGAGAGAAGAGGCCGTCGATGTTTGAATGTAGAAAATTGTTCTGGCTGCAGCCTGCAGTATGGACTTGTTGGTGTGTGTAGCTCCCAGTGTTCTGACAGCGCGACGTTTTGGGGAAGCATGTGATTCAGCAGCTACCAGTGGGCTTCGTGCGGCGGAGATTTTGTGGCTGTTAGCGGAGTTGATAACAGAGGGTCGTTAAGAGAAGCCTGCATGCGGTAGGCAAAGGAGTAATGTTTGCCGGCGGGGGACGTGCGGCGATTAACCTGTGAGGTAGTGAAAAGGACTTAAAGAGAAGGAAGTGTGCGGATGCGGAAAGAATGGAATAATTGTGGTAGGCTACCGGCTGAGTAGTTTGGTGAATGTTTGGTGTGGGTCCGGCGCTGCCGATTGGATGGTGGTGCTGCAGTGTGAGTCAGATAAAAAAAAAAAAAACCAGGAGTAGGATCCAATGGGACTAATTGGCATGTATAGACGCGTGTAATGCAAAAGGGCTGTTTTTGGTAGTGTCTCTCGCTTACGGCCATACCACCCTGAACACGCCCGATCTCGTCTGATCTCGGAAGCTAAGCAGGGTAGTGTCTGGTTAGTACTTGGATGGGAGACCACCTGGGAATACCAGGTGCTGTAAGCTATTCTCACTTTTACTTTATACAGGGGGCGCTCCACTTCACGATTAATTTAAATCTATCACTCCCCTTCCATTTTACTATTTTATATACATATATATATATATATATATATATATTTTTTTTTTTTTCTCTCATTCATAAAGGCAGCTTTTAGAAACCGTTTTACTCTAAATATCCATCCATCCATCCATCATCTCCCGCTTAATCCGGGGTCGGGTCGCGGGGGCAGCAGCCTCAGCAGGGAAACCCAGACTTCCCTCTCCCCGGCCACTTCATCTAGCTCCTCTGGGGGGACCCCGAGGCGTTCCCAGGCCAGCCGAGAGACATAGTCTCTCCAGCGTGTCCTGGGTCTTCCCCGGGGCCTCCTCCCAGTGGGACATGCCCGGAATACCTCCCCAGGGAGGCGTCCCGGAGGCATCCTGATCAGATGCCCGAGCCACCTCATCTGGCTCCTCTCGATGCGGAGGAGCAGCGGCTCTACTCTGAGTCCCTCCCGAATGACTGAGCTCCTCACCCTATCTCTAAGAGAGAGCCCAGCCACCCTGCGGAGGAAACTCATTTCGGCTGCTTGTACCCGCGATCTCGTTCTTTCGGTCACTACCCAAAGCTCATGACCATAGGTGAGGGTAGGAACGTAGATCGACTGGTAAATCGAGAGCTTCGCCTTTTGGCTCAGCTCTCTCTTCACCATGACAGACCGATGCAGCGCCCGCATGACTGCCGACGCCGCACCGATCCGCCTGTCGATCTCCCGCTCCATCGTTCCCCCACTCGTGAACAAGATCCCGAGATACTTAAACTCCTCCACTTGGGGGAGGACCCCATCCCCAACCCGGAGAGAGCACTCTACCCTTTTCCGGCTGAGAACCATGGTCTCGGATTTGGAGGTGCTGATTCTCATCCCAGCCGCTTCGCACTCGGCTGCGAACTGCTCCAGCGAGAGCTGAAGGTCACGGCTCGATGAGGCCAACAGAACCACATCATCCGCAAAAAGCAGAGACCTAATCCTGAGGTCACCGAACCGGACGCCCTCAACGCCCTGGCTGCGCCTAGAAATTCTGTCCATAAAAACTATGAACAGAATCGGTGACAAAGGGCAGCCCTGACGGAGTCCAAACCTCACCGGAAACGAGTCCGACTTATTGCCGCCCATGCGGACCAAACTCTGGCACCGGTCATACAGGGGTTTTACTCTAAATACTTCCTGGTAATTCTAGGTGCTGTAAGCTGTTCGTGCCTTTATTCCACCAGGGCGCGATCTTCTCACAAACTTGAAGACTGTCACTCCCCATTCACGTTTTACAACTTATTGTTAATGATAAAGAGACAGCTTTTTACACACAGTTTTAAACAAAGTACTGATATTATTCCTCTTCAACTGACCGCTTTGTTTTCTATGCAAAAACCACTTCGCCACAGAAGACTCGATATTATTGGCATAGCAAGTTCTGCTCTTCTCCTTTCAAAACTTGCTAAAAGCTGTATTTAAAAGAACAGATTGGCCGGGGTAATTCACACCCTTCAATGCCAGCTTAATGTTTAGGTTAGTGGGAATCACAGAGGAATTAGGGATGGAAACTTCTTTGCTGGTGGTAGAAGCGGTCTGGTGAATTTTTAGAGAGAAGAGGCCGTCGATGTTTGAATGTAGAAAATTGTTCTGGCTGCAGCCTGCAGTATGGACTTGTTGGTGTGTGTAGCTCCCAGTGTTCTGACAGCGCGACGTTTTGGGGAAGCATGTGATTCAGCAGCTACCAGTGGGCTTCGTGCGGCGGAGATTTTGTGGCTGTTAGCGGAGTTGATAACAGAGGGTCGTTAAGAGAAGCCTGCATGCAGTAGGCAAAGGAGTAATGTTTGCCGGCGGGGGACGTGCGGCGATTAACCTGTGCGGTAGTGAAAAGGAGTTAAAAAGAAGGAAGTGTGCGGATGCGGAAAGAATGGAATAATTGTGGTTGGCTGCCGGCTGAGTAGTTTGGTGAATGTTTGGTGTGGGTCCGGCGCTGCCGATTGGATGGTGGTGCTGCAGTGTGAGTCAGATAAAAAAAAAAAAAAACCAGGAGTAGGATCCAATGGGACTAACTGGCATGTATAGACGCGTGTAATGCAAAAGGGCTGTTTTTGGTCGCGTCTCTCGCTTGCAGCCATACCACCCTGAACACGCCCGATCTCATCTGATCTCGGAAGCTAAGCAGGGTAGGGTCTGGTTAGTACTTGGATGGGAGACCTCCTGGGAATACCAGGTGCTGTAAGCTTTTCTCACTTTTACTTTATACAGGGGGCGCTCCACTTCACGATTAATTTAAATCTATCACTCCCCTTCCATTTTACTATTTTATATATATATATATATATTTTTCTCTCATTCATAAAGGCAGCTTTTACACACCGTTTTACTCTAAATACTTCCTGGTAATTCTAGGTGCTGTAAGCTGTTCGTGCCTTTATTCCACCAGGGCGCGATCTTCTCACAAACTTGAAGACTGTCACTCCCCATTCACGTTTTACAACTTATTGTTAATGATAAAGAGACAGCTTTTTACACACAGTTTTAAACAAAGTACTGATATTATTCCTCTTCAACTGACCGCTTTGTTTTCTATGCAAAAACCACTTCGCCACAGAAGACTCGATATTATTGGCATAGCAAGTTCTGCTCTTCTCCTTTCAAAACTTGCTAAAAGCTGTATTTAAAAGAACAGATTGGCCGGGGTAATTCACACCCTTCAATGCCAGCTTAATGTTTAGGTTAGTGGGAATCACAGAGGAATTAGGGATGGAAACTTCTTTGCTGGTGGTAGAAGCGGTCTGGTGAATTTTTAGAGAGAAGAGGCCGTCGATGTTTGAATGTAGAAAATTGTTCTGGCTGCAGCCAGCAGTATGGACTTGTTGGTGTGTGTAGCTCCCAGTGTTCTGACAGCGCGACGTTTTAGGGAAGCATGTGATTCAGCAGCTACCAGTGGGCTTCGTGCGGCGGAGATTTTGTGGCTGTTAGCGGAGTTGATAACAGAGGGTCGTTAAGAGAAGCCTGCATGCAGTAGGCAAAGGAGTAATGTTTGCCGGCGGGGGACGTGCGGCGATTAACCTGTGCGGTAGTGAAAAGGAGTTAAAAAGAAGGAAGTGTGCGGATGCGGAAAGAATGGAATAATTGTGGTAGGCTGCCGGCTGAGTAGTTTGGTGAATGTTTGGTGTGGGTCCGGCGCTGCCGATTGGATGGTGGTGCTGCAGTGTGAGTCAGATAAAAAAAAAAAAAAAACAGGAGTAGGATCCAATGGGACTAACTGGCATGTATAGACGCGTGTAATGCAAAAGGGCTGTTTTTGGTCGCGTCTCTCGCTTATGGCCATACCACCCTGAACACGCCCGATCTCATCCGATCTCGGAAGCCAAGCAGGGTAGGGTCTGGTTAGTACTTGGATGGGAGACCTCCTGGGAATACCAGGTACTGTAAGCTTTTCTCACTTTTACTTTATACAGGGGGCGCTCCACTTCACGATTAATTTAAATCTATCACTCCCCTTCCATTTTACTATTTTATATATATATATATATATTTTTCTCTCATTCATAAAGGCAGCTTTTACACACCGTTTTACTCTAAATACTTCCTGGTAATTCTAGGTGCTGTAAGCTGTTCGTGCCTTTATTCCACCAGGGCGCGATCTTCTCACAAACTTGAAGACTGTCACTCCCCATTCACGTTTTACAACTTATTGTTAATGATAAAGAGACAGCTTTTTACACACAGTTTTAAACAAAGTACTGATATTATTCCTCTTCAACTGACCGCTTTGTTTTCTATGCAAAAACCACTTCGCCAGAGAAGACTCGATATTATTGGCATAGCAAGTTCTGCTCTTCTCCTTTCAAAACTTGCTAAAAGCTGTATTTAAAAGAACAGATTGGCCGGGGTAATTCACACCCTTCAATGCCAGCTTAATGTTTAGGTTAGTGGGAATCACAGAGGAATTAGGGATGGAAACTTCTTTGCTGGTGGTAGAAGCGGTCTGGTGAATTTTTAGAGAGAAGAGGCCGTCGATGTTTGAATGTAGAAAATTGTTCTGGCTGCAGCCAGCAGTATGGACTTGTTGGTGTGTGTAGCTCCCAGTGTTCTGACAGCGCGACGTTTTAGGGAAGCATGTGATTCAGCAGCTACCAGTGGGCTTCGTGCGGCGGAGATTTTGTGGCTGTTAGCGGAGTTGATAACAGAGGGTCGTTAAGAGAAGCCTGCATGCAGTAGGCAAAGGAGTAATGTTTGCCGGCGGGGGACGTGCGGCGATTAACCTGTGCGGTAGTGAAAAGGAGTTAAAAAGAAGGAAGTGTGCGGATGCGGAAAGAATGGAATAATTGTGGTAGGCTGCCGGCTGAGTAGTTTGGTGAATGTTTGGTGTGGGTCCGGCGCTGCCGATTGGATGGTGGTGCTGCAGTGTGAGTCAGATAAAAAAAAAAAAAAATCCAGGAGTAGGATCCAATGGGACTAACTGGCATGTATAGACGCGTGTAATGCAAAAGGGCTGTTTTTGGTCGCGTCTCTCGCTTATGGCCATACCACCCTGAACACGCCCGATCTCATCCGATCTCGGAAGCCAAGCAGGGTAGGGTCTGGTTAGTACTTGGATGGGAGACCTCCTGGGAATACCAGGTACTGTAAGCTTTTCTCACTTTTACTTTATACAGGGGGCGCTCCACTTCACGATTAATTTAAATCTATCACTCCCCTTCCATTTTACTATTTTATATATATATATATATATTTTTCTCTCATTCATAAAGGCAGCTTTTACACACCGTTTTACTCTAAATACTTCCTGGTAATTCTAGGTGCTGTAAGCTGTTCGTGCCTTTATTCCACCAGGGCGCGATCTTCTCACAAACTTGAAGACTGTCACTCCCCATTCACGTTTTACAACTTATTGTTAATGATAAAGAGACAGCTTTTTACACACAGTTTTAAACAAAGTACTGATATTATTCCTCTTCAACTGACCGCTTTGTTTTCTATGCAAAAACCACTTCGCCAGAGAAGACTCGATATTATTGGCATAGCAAGTTCTGCTCTTCTCCTTTCAAAACTTGCTAAAAGCTGTATTTAAAAGAACAGATTGGCCGGGGTAATTCACACCCTTCAATGCCAGCTTAATGTTTAGGTTAGTGGGAATCACAGAGGAATTAGGGATGGAAACTTCTTTGCTGGTGGTAGAAGCGGTCTGGTGAATTTTTAGAGAGAAGAGGCCGTCGATGTTTGAATGTAGAAAATTGTTCTGGCTGCAGCCAGCAGTATGGACTTGTTGGTGTGTGTAGCTCCCAGTGTTCTGACAGCGCGACGTTTTAGGGAAGCATGTGATTCAGCAGCTACCAGTGGGCTTCGTGCGGCGGAGATTTTGTGGCTGTTAGCGGAGTTGATAACAGAGGGTCGTTAAGAGAAGCCTGCATGCAGTAGGCAAAGGAGTAATGTTTGCCGGCGGGGGACGTGCGGCGATTAACCTGTGCGGTAGTGAAAAGGAGTTAAAAAGAAGGAAGTGTGCGGATGCGGAAAGAATGGAATAATTGTGGTAGGCTGCCGGCTGAGTAGTTTGGTGAATGTTTGGTGTGGGTCCGGCGCTGCCGATTGGATGGTGGTGCTGCAGTGTGAGTCAGATAAAAAAAAAAAAAAATCCAGGAGTAGGATCCAATGGGACTAACTGGCATGTATAGACGCGTGTAATGCAAAAGGGCTGTTTTTGGTCGCGTCTCTCGCTTATGGCCATACCACCCTGAACACGCCCGATCTCATCCGATCTCGGAAGCCAAGCAGGGTAGGGTCTGGTTAGTACTTGGATGGGAGACCTCCTGGGAATACCAGGTGCTGTAAGCTTTTCTCACTTTTACTTTATACAGGGGGCGCTCCACTTCACGATTAATTTAAATCTATCACTCCCCTTCCATTTTACTATTTTATATATATATATATTTTTCTCTCATTCATAAAGGCAGCTTTTACACACCGTTTTACTCTAAATACTTCCTGGTAATTCTAGGTGCTGTAAGCTGTTCGTGCCTTTATTCCACCAGGGCACGATCTTCTCACAAACTTGAAGACTGTCACTCCCCATTCACGTTTTACAACTTATTGTTAATGATAAAGAGACAGCTTTTTACACACAGTTTTAAACAAAGTACTGATATTATTCCTCTTCAACTGACCGCTTTGTTTTCTATGCAAAAACCACTTCGCCACAGAAGACTCGATATTATTGGCATAGCAAGTTCTGCTCTTCTCCTTTCAAAACTTGCTAAAAGCTGTATTTAAAAGAACAGATTGGCCGGGGTAATTCACACCCTTCAATGCCAGCTTAATGTTTAGGTTAGTGGGAATCACAGAGGAATTAGGGATGGAAACTTCTTTGCTGGTGGTAGAAGCGGTCTGGTGAATTTTTAGAGAGAAGAGGCCGTCGATGTTTGAATGTAGAAAATTGTTCTGGCTGCAGCCTGCAGTATGGACTTGTTGGTGTGTGTAGCTCCCAGTGTTCTGACAGCGCGACGTTTTGGGGAAGCATGTGATTCAGCAGCTACCAGTGGGCTTCGTGCGGCGGAGATTTTGTGGCTGTTAGCGGAGTTGATAACAGAGGGTCGTTAAGAGAAGCCTGCATGCAGTAGGCAAAGGAGTAATGTTTGCCGGCGGGGGACGTGCGGCGATTAACCTGTGCGGTAGTGAAAAGGAGTTAAAAAGAAGGAAGTGTGCGGATGCGGAAAGAATGGAATAATTGTGGTAGGCTGCCGGCTGAGTAGTTTGGTGAATGTTTGGTGTGGGTCCGGCGCTGCCGATTGGATGGTGGTGCTGCAGTGTGAGTCAGATAAAAAAAAAAAAAAAACCAGGAGTAGGATCCAATGGGACTAACTGGCATGTATAGACGTGTGTAATGCAAAAGGGCTGTTTTTGGTAGCATCTCTTGCTTATGGCCATACCACCCTAAACATGCCCGATCTCGTCTGATCTCGGAAGCTAAGTGGGGTAGGGTCTGGTTAGTACTTGGATGGGAGACTGCCTGGGAATACCACGTGCTGTAAGCTTTTCTCACTTTTACTTTATACAAGGGGCGCTCCACTTCACGATTAATTTAAATCTATCACTCCCCTTCCATTTTACTATTTTATATATATATATTTTTTCTCTCATTCATGAAGGCAGCTTTTACACACGTTTTACTCTAAATACTGCCTGGTAATTCTAGGTGCTGTAAGCTGTTCGTGCCTTTATTCCACCAGGGCACGATCTTCTCACAAACTTGAAGACTGTCACTCCCCATTCACGTTTTAGAACTTATTGTTAATAATAAAGAGACAGCTTTTTACACACAGTTTTAAACAAAGTACTGATATAATTCCTCTTCAACTCACCGCTTTGTTTTCTATGCAAAAAGCACTTCGCCACAGAAGACTTGATATTGTTGGCATAGCAAGGTCTGCTCTTCTCCTCCTTTCAAAACTTGCTAAAAGCTGTATTTAAAAGAGCAGGTTGGCCGGGGTAATTCACACCCTTCAATGCCAGCTTCATGTTTAGGTTAGTGGGAATCACAGAGGAATTATAGATGGAAACTTCTATGCTGGTGGTAGAAGCGGTCTGGTGAATTTTTAGAGAGAAGAGGCCGTCGATGTTTCAATGTAGAAAATTGTTCTGGCTGCAGCCTGCAGTATGGACTTGTTGGCGTGTGTAGCTCCCAGTGTTCTGACAGCGTGACATTTTGGGGAAGCATGTGATTCAACAGCAACCAGTGGGCTTCGTGCGGCGGAGATTTTGTGGCTGTTAGCGGAGTTGATAACAGAGGGTCTTTAAGAGAAGCCTGCATGCGGTAGGCAAATGAGTAATGTTTGCCGGCGGGGGACGTGCGGCGATTAACCTGTTCGGTAGTGAAAAGGACTTAAAGAGAAGGAAGTGTGCGGATGCGGAAAGAATGGAATAATTGTGGTAGGCTGCCGGCTGAGTAGTTTGGTGAATGTTTGGTGTGGGTGCGGCGCTGCCGATTGGATGGTGGTGCTGCAGTGTGAGTCAGATAAAAAATTAAAAAAACAGGAGTAGGATCCAATGGGACTAACTGGCATGTATAGACGTGTGTAATGCAAAAGGGCTGTTTTTGGTCGCGTCTCTCGCTTATGGCCATACCACCCTGAACACGCCCGATCTCATCCGATCTCGGAAGCCAAGCAGGGTAGGGTCTGGTTAGTACTTGGATGGGAGACCTCCTGGGAATACCAGGTGCTGTAAGCTTTTCTCACTGTTACTTTATACAGGGGGCGCTCCACTTCACGATTAATTTAAATCTATCACTCCCCTTCCATTTTACTATTTTATATATATATATATATATTTTTCTGTCATTCATAAAGGCAGCTTTTACACACCGTTTTACTCTAAATACTTCCTGGTAATTCTAGGTGCTGTAAGCTGTTCGTGCCTTTATTCCACCAGGGCGCGATCTTCTCACAAACTTGAAGACTGTCACTCCCCATTCACGTTTTACAACTTATTGTTAATGATAAAGAGACAGCTTTTTACACACAGTTTTAAACAAAGTACTGATATTATTCCTCTTCAACTGACCGCTTTGTTTTCTATGCAAAAACCACTTCGCCACAGAAGACTCGATATTATTGGCATAGCAAGGTCTGCTCTTCTCCTCCTTTCAAAACTTGCTAAAAGCTGTATTTAAAAGAACAGATTGGCCGGGGTAATTCACACCCTTCAATGCCAGCTTAATGTTTAGGTTAGTGGGAATCACAGAGGAATTAGGGATGGAAACTTCTTTGCTGGTGGTAGAAGCGGTCTGGTGAATTTTTAGAGAGAAGAGGCCGTCGATGTTTGAATGTAGAAAATTGTTCTGGCTGCAGCCAGCAGTATGGACTTGTTGGTGTGTGTAGCTCCCAGTGTTCTGACAGCGCGACGTTTTAGGGAAGCATGTGATTCAGCAGCTACCAGTGGGCTTCGTGCGGCGGAGATTTTGTGGCTGTTAGCGGAGTTGATAACAGAGGGTCGTTAAGAGAAGCCTGCATGCAGTAGGCAAAGGAGTAATGTTTGCCGGCGGGGGACGTGCGGCGATTAACCTGTGCGGTAGTGAAAAGGAGTTAAACAGAAGGAAGTGTGCGGATGCGGAAAGAATGGAATAATTGTGGTAGGCTGCCGGCTGAGTAGTTTGGTGAATGTTTGGTGTGGGTCCGGCGCTGCCGATTGGATGGTGGTGCTGCAGTGTGAGTCAGATAAAAAAAAAAAAAAACCAGGAGTAGGATCCAATGGGACTAACTGGCATGTATAGACGCGTGTAATGCAAAAGGGCTGTTTTTGGTCGCGTCTCTCGCTTATGGCCATACCACCCTGAACACGCCCGATCTCATCCGATCTCGGAAGCCAAGCAGGGTAGGGTCTGGTTAGTACTTGGATGGGAGACCTCCTGGGAATACCAGGTGCTGTAAGCTTTTCTCACTTTTACTTTATACAGGGGGCGCTCCACTTCACGATTAATTTAAATCTATCACTCCCCTTCCATTTTACTATTTAATATATATATATATTTTTCTCTCATTCATAAAGGCAGCTTTTACACACCGTTTTACTCTAAATACTGCCTGGTAATTCTAGGTGCTGTAAGCTGTTCGTGCCTTTATTCCACCAGGGCACGATCTTCTCACAAACTTGAAGACTGTCACTCCCCATTCACGTTTTAGAACTTATTGTTAATAATAAAGAGACAGCTTTTTACACACAGTTTTAAACAAAGTACTGATATAATTCCTCTTCAACTCACCGCTTTGTTTTCTATGCAAAAACCACTTCGCCACAGAAGACTTGATATTGTTGGCATAGCAAGGTCTGCTCTTCTCCTCCTTTCAAAACTTGCTAAAAGCTGTATTTAAAAGAGCAGGTTGGCCGGGGTAATTCACACCCTTCAATGCCAGCTTCATGTTTAGGTTAGTGGGAATCACAGAGGAATTATAGATGGAAACTTCTATGCTGGTGGTAGAAGCGGTCTGGTGAATTTTTAGAGAGAAGAGGCCGTCGATGTTTCAATGTAGAAAATTGTTCTGGCTGCAGCCTGCAGTATGGACTTGTTGGCGTGTGTAGCTCCCAGTGTTCTGACAGCGTGACATTTTGGGGAAGCATGTGATTCAACAGCAACCAGTGGGCTTCGTGCGGCGGAGATTTTGTGGCTGTTAGCGGAGTTGATAACAGAGGGTCTTTAAGAGAAGCCTGCATGCGGTAGGCAAATGAGTAATGTTTGCCGGCGGGGGACGTGCGGCGATTAACCTGTTCGGTAGTGAAAAGGACTTAAAGAGAAGGAAGTGTGCGGATGCGGAAAGAATGGAATAATTGTGGTAGGCTGCCGGCTGAGTAGTTTGGTGAATGTTTGGTGTGGGTGCGGCGCTGCCGATTGGATGGTGGTGCTGCAGTGTGAGTCAGATAAAAAATTAAAAAAACAGGAGTAGGATCCAATGGGACTAACTGGCATGTATAGACGCGTGTAATGCAAAAGGGCTGTTTTTGGTCGCGTCTCTCGCTTATGGCCATACCACCCTGAACACGCCCGATCTCATCCGATCTCGGAAGCCAAGCAGGGTAGGGTCTGGTTAGTACTTGGATGGGAGACCTCCTGGGAATACCAGGTGCTGTAAGCTTTTCTCACTGTTACTTTATACAGGGGGCGCTCCACTTCACGATTAATTTAAATCTATCACTCCCCTTCCATTTTACTATTTTATATATATATATATATATTTTTCTGTCATTCATAAAGGCAGCTTTTACACACCGTTTTACTCTAAATACTTCCTGGTAATTCTAGGTGCTGTAAGCTGTTCGTGCCTTTATTCCACCAGGGCGCGATCTTCTCACAAACTTGAAGACTGTCATTCCCCATTCACGTTTTACAACTTATTGTTAATGATAAAGAGACAGCTTTTTACACACAGTTTTAAACAAAGTACTGATATTATTCCTCTTCAACTGACCGCTTTGTTTTCTATGCAAAAACCACTTCGCCACAGAAGACTCGATATTATTGGCATAGCAAGGTCTGCTCTTCTCCTCCTTTCAAAACTTGCTAAAAGCTGTATTTAAAAGAACAGATTGGCCGGGGTAATTCACACCCTTCAATGCCAGCTTAATGTTTAGGTTAGTGGGAATCACAGAGGAATTAGGGATGGAAACTTCTTTGCTGGTGGTAGAAGCGGTCTGGTGAATTTTTAGAGAGAAGAGGCCGTCGATGTTTGAATGTAGAAAATTGTTCTGGCTGCAGCCAGCAGTATGGACTTGTTGGTGTGTGTAGCTCCCAGTGTTCTGACAGCGCGACGTTTTAGGGAAGCATGTGATTCAGCAGCTACCAGTGGGCTTCGTGCGGCGGAGATTTTGTGGCTGTTAGCGGAGTTGATAACAGAGGGTCGTTAAGAGAAGCCTGCATGCAGTAGGCAAAGGAGTAATGTTTGCCGGCGGGGGACGTGCGGCGATTAACCTGTGCGGTAGTGAAAAGGAGTTAAAAAGAAGGAAGTGTGCGGATGCGGAAAGAATGGAATAATTGTGGTAGGCTGCCGGCTGAGTAGTTTGGTGAATGTTTGGTGTGGGTCCGGCGCTGCCGATTGGATGGTGGTGCTGCAGTGTGAGTCAGATAAAAAAAAAAAAAAACCAGGAGTAGGATCCAATGGGACTAACTGGCATGTATAGACGCGTGTAATGCAAAAGGGCTGTTTTTGGTCGCGTCTCTCGCTTATGGCCATACCACCCTGAACACGCCCGATCTCATCCGATCTCGGAAGCCAAGCAGGGTAGGGTCTGGTTAGTACTTGGATGGGAGACCTCCTGGGAATACCAGGTGCTGTAAGCTTTTCTCACTTTTACTTTATACAGGGGGCGCTCCACTTCACGATTAATTTAAATCTATCACTCCCCTTCCATTTTACTATTTAATATATATATATATTTTTCTCTCATTCATAAAGGCAGCTTTTACACACCGTTTTACTCTAAATACTTCCTGGTAATTCTAGGTGCTGTAAGCTGTTCGTGCCTTTATTCCACCAGGGTGCGATCTTCTCACAAACTTGAAGACTGTCACTCCCCATTCACGTTTTACAACTTATTGTTAATGATAAAGAGACAGCTTTTTACACACAGTTTTAAACAAAGTACTGATATTATTCCTCTTCAACTCACCGCTTTGTTTTCTATGCAAAAACCACTTCGCCACAGAAGACTCGATATTATTGGCATAGCAAGTTCTGCTCTTCTCCTTTCAAAACTTGCTAAAAGCTGTATTTAAAAGAACAGATTGGCCGGGGTAATTCACACCCTTCAATGCCAGCTTAATGTTTAGGTTAGTGGGAATCACAGAGGAATTAGGGATGGAAACTTCTTTGCTGGTGGTAGAAGCGGTCTGGTGAATTTTTAGAGAGAAGAGGCCGTCGATGTTTGAATGTAGAAAATTGTTCTGGCTGCAGCCTGCAGTATGGACTTGTTGGTGTGTGTAGCTCCCAGTGTTCTGACAGCGCGACGTTTTGGGGAAGCATGTGATTCAGCAGCTACCAGTGGGCTTCGTGCGGCGGAGATTTTGTGGCTGTTAGCGGAGTTGATAACAGAGGGTCGTTAAGAGAAGCCTGCATGCAGTAGGCAAAGGAGTAATGTTTGCCGGCGGGGGACGTGCGGCGATTAACCTGTGCGGTAGTGAAAAGGAGTTAAAAAGAAGGAAGTGTGCGGATGCGGAAAGAATGGAATAATTGTGGTAGGCTGCCGGCTGAGTAGTTTGGTGAATGTTTGGTGTGGGTCCGGCGCTGCCGATTGGATGGTGGTGCTGCAGTGTGAGTCAGATAAAAAAAAAAAAAAACCAGGAGTAGGATCCAATGGGACTAACTGGCATGTATAGACGCGTGTAATGCAAAAGGGCTATTTTTGGTAGTGTTTCTCGCTCACGGCCATACCACCCTGAACGCGCCCGATCTCGTCTGATCTCAGAAGCTAAGCAGGCTAGGGTCTGGTTAGTACTTGGGTGGGAGACCACCTGGAAATATCAGGTGCTGTAAGCTTTTCTCACTTTTACTTTATACAGGGGGCGCTCCACTTCACGATTAATTTAAATGTATCACTCCCCTTCCATTTTACTATTTTATATATTTCTTTTTTCTCTCATTCATAAAGGCAGCTTTTACACACCGTTTTACTCTAAATACTGCCTGGTAATTCTAGGTGCTGTAAGCTCTTCGTGCCTTTATTCCACCAGGGCGCGATCTTCTCACAAACTTGAAGACTGTCACTCCCCATTCACGTTTTACAACTTATTGTTAATAATAAGGAGACAGCTTTTTACACACAGTTTTAAACAAAGTACTAATATAATTCCTCTTCAACTCACCGCTTTGTTTTCTATGCAAAAACGACTTCACCACAGAAGACTCGTTATTATTGGCATAGCAAGGTCTGCTCTTCTCCTCCTTTCAAAACTTGCTAAAAGCTGTATTTAAAAGAGCAGGTTGGCCGGGGTAATTCACACCCTTCAATGCCAGCTTAATGTTTAGGTTAGTGGGAATCACAGAGGAATTAGGGATGGAAACTTCTTTGCTGGTGGTAGAAGCGGTCTGGTGAATTTTTAGAGAGAAGAGGCCGTCAATGTTTGAATGTAGAAAATTGTTCTGGCTGCAGCCTGCAGTATGGACTTGTTGGTGTGTCTAGCTCCCAGTGTTCTGACAGCGCGACGTTTTGGGGAAGCATGTGATTCAGCAGCTACCAGTGGGCTTCGTGCGGCGGAGATTTTGTGGCTGTTAGTGGAGTTGATAACAGAAGGGCATTAAGAGAAGCCTGCATGCGGTAGGCAAAGGAGTAATGTTTGCCGGCGGGGGACGTGTGGCGATTAACCTGTGCGGTAGTGAAGAGGAGTTAAAGAGAAGGAACTGTGCAGATGCGGAAAGAATGGAATAATTGTGGTAGGCTGCCGGGTGAGTAGTTTGGTGAATGTTTGGTGTGGGTCCGGTTCTGCCGATTGGATGGTGGTGCTGCAGTGTGAGTCAGATAAAAAAAAAAAAAAAAACAGGAGTAGGATCCAATGAGACTAACTGGCATGTATAGACGCGTGTAATGCAAAAGGGCTATTTTTGGTAGTGTCTCTTGCTTACGGCCTTACCACCCTGAACGTGCCCGATCTCGTCTGATCTCAGAAGCTAAGCAGGCTAGGGTCTGGTTAGTACTTGGATGGGAGACCACCTGGAAATACCAGGTGCTGTAAGCTTTTCTCACTTTTACTTTATACAGGGGGCGCTCCACTTCACGATTAATTTAAATCTATCACTCCCCTTCCATTTTACTATTTTATATATATATATATATATATATATATATATATATATATATTTCTCTCATTCATAAAGGCAGCTTTTACACACCGTTTTACTCTAAATACTTCCTGGTAATTCTAGGTGCTGTAAGCTGTTCGTGCCTTTATTCCACCAGGGCGCGATCTTCTCACAAACTTGAAGACTGTCACTCCCCATTCACGTTTTACAACTTATTGTTAATGATAAAGAGACAGCTTTTTACACACAGTTTTAAACAAAGTACTGATATAATTCCTCTTCAACTCACCGCTTTGTTTTCTATGCAAAAACCACTTCGCCACAGAAGACTCGATATTATTGGCAAAGCAAGGTCTGCTCTTCTCCTCCCTTCAAAACTTGCTAAAAGCTGTATTTAAAAGAGTAGGTTGGCCGGGGTAATTCACACCCTTCAATGCCAGATTAATGTTTAGGTTAGTGGGAATCACAGAGTAATTAGGGATGGAAACTTCTTTGCAGGTGGTAGAAGCGGTCTGGTGAATTTTTAAAGAGAAGAGGCCGTCGATGTTTGAATGTAGAAAATTGTTCTGGCTGCAGCCTGCAGTATGGACTTGTTGGTGTGTGTAGCTCCCAGTGTTCTGACAGCGCGACGTTTTGGGGAAGCATGTGATTCAACAGCTACCAGTGGGCTTCGTGCGGCAGAGATTTTGTGGCTGTTAGCGGAGTTGATAACAGAGGGTTGTTAAGAGAAGCCTGCATGAGGTAGGCAAAGGAGTAATGTTTGCCGGCGGGGGACGTGCGGCGATTAACCTGTGCGGTAGTGAAAAGGAGTTAAAGAGAAGGAAGTGTGCGGATGCGGAAAGAATGGAATAATTGTGGTAGGCTGCCGGATGAGTAGTTTGGTGAATGTTTGGTGTGGGTCCGGTGCTGCCGATTGGATGGTGGTGCTGCAGTGTGAGTCAGATAAAAAAAAAAAAAAACAGGAGTAGGATCCAATGGGACTAACTGGCATGTATAGACGCGTGTAATGCAAAAGGGCTATTTTTGGTAGTGTTTCTCGCTCACGGCCATACCACCCTGAACGCGCCCGATCTCGTCTGATCTCAGAAGCTAAGCAGGCTAGGGTCTGGTTAGTACTTGGGTGGGAGACCACCTGGAAATATCAGGTGCTGTAAGCTTTTCTCACTTTTACTTTATACAGGGGGCGCTCCACTTCACGATTAATTTAAATGTATCACTCCCCTTCCATTTTACTATTTTATATATTTCTTTTTTCTCTCATTCATAAAGGCAGCTTTTACACACCGTTTTACTCTAAATACTGCCTGGTAATTCTAGGTGCTGTAAGCTGTTCGTGCCTTTATTCCACCAGGGCGCGATCTTCTCACAAACTTGAAGACTGTCACTCCCCATTCACGTTTTACAACTTATTGTTAATGATAAAGAGACAGCTTTTTACACACAGTTTTAAACAAAGTACTGATATTATTCCTCTTCAACTCACCGCTTTGTTTTCTATGCAAAAACCACTTCGCCACAGAAGACTCGATATTATTGGCATAGCAAGTTCTGCTCTTCTCCTTTCAAAACTTGCTAAAAGCTGTATTTAAAAGAACAGATTGGACGGGGTAATTCACACCCTTCAATGCCAGCTTAATGTTTAGGTTAGTGGGAGTCACAGAGGAATTAGGGATGGAAACTTCTTTGCTGGTGGTAGAAGCGGTCTGGTGAATTTTTAGAGAGAAGAGGCCGTCGATGTTTGAATGTAGAAAATTGTTCTGGCTGCAGCCTGCAGTATGGACTTGTTCGTGTGTGTAGCTCCCAGTGTTCTGACAGCGCGACGTTTTGGGGAAGCATGTTATTCAGCAGCTACCAGTGGGCTTCGTGCGGCGGAGATTTTGTGGCTGTTAGCGGAGTTGATAACAGAGAGTCGTTAAGAGAAGCCTGCATGCGGTAGGCAAAGGAGTAATGTTTGCCGGCGGGGGACGTGCGGCGATTAACCTGTGCGGTAGTGAAAAGGAGTTAAAGAGAAGGAAGTGTGCGGATGCGGAAAGAATGGAATAATTGTGGTAGGCTGCCGGCTGAGTAGTTTGGTGAATGTTTGGTGTGGGTCCGGCACTGCCGATTGGATGGTGGGGCTGCAGTGTGAGTCAGATAAAAAAAAAAAAAAAAAAACAGGAGTAGGATTCAATGGGACCAACTGGCATGTATAGACGCGTGTAATGCAAAAGGGCTGTTTTTGGTCGCGTCTCTCGCTTACGGCCATACCACCCTGAACACGCCCGATCTCATCCGATCTCGGAAGCCAAGCAGGGTAGGGTCTGGTTAGTACTTGGATGGGAGACCTCCTGGGAATACCAGGTGCTGTAAGCTTTTCTTACTTTTACTTTAAACGGGGGGCGCTCCACTTCACGATTAATTTAAATCTATCACTCCCCTTCCATTTTACTATTTTATATATATATATATTTTTTCTCTCATTCATAAAGGCAGCTTTTAGAAACCGTTTTACTCTAAATACTTCCTGGTAATTCTAGGTGCTGTAAGCTGTTCGTGCCTTTATTCCACCAGGGCGCGATCTTCTCACAAACTTGAAGACTGTCACTCCCCATTCACGTTTTACAACTTATTGTTAATGATAAAGAGACAGCTTTTTACACACAGTTTTAAACAAAGTACTGATATTATTCCTCTTCAACTGACCGCTTTGTTTTCTATGCAAAAACCACTTCGCCACAGAAGACTCGATATTATTGGCATAGCAAGTTCTGCTCTTCTCCTTTCAAAACTTGCTAAAAGCTGTATTTAAAAGAACAGATTGGCCGGGGTAATTCACACCCTTCAATGCCAGCTTAATGTTTAGGTTAGTGGGAGTCACAGAGGAATTAGGGATGGAAACTTCTTTGCTGGTGGTAGAAGCGGTCTGGTGAATTTTTAGAGAGAAGAGGCCGTCGATGTTTGAATGTAGAAAATTGTTCTGGCTGCAGCCTGCAGTATGGACTTGTTGGTGTGTGTAGCTCCCAGTGTTCTGACAGCGCGACGTTTTGGGGAAGCATGTGATTCAGCAGCTACCAGTGGGCTTCGTGCGGCGGAGATTTTGTGGCTGTTAGCGGAGTTGATAACAGAGGGTCGTTAAGAGAAGCCTGCATGCAGTAGGCAAAGGAGTAATGTTTGCCGGCGGGGGACGTGCGGCGATTAACCTGTGCGGTAGTGAAAAGGAGTTAAAGAGAAGGAAGTGTGCGGATGCGGAAAGAATGGAATAATTGTGGTAGGCTGCCGGCTGAGTAGTTTGGTGAATGTTTGGTGTGGGTCCGGCGTTGCCGATTGGATGGTGGGGCTGCAGTGTGAGTCAGATAAAAAAAAAAAAAAAAAACAGGAGTAGGATCCAATGGGACCAACTGGCATGTATAGAGGCGTGTAATGCAAAAGGGCTGTTTTTGGTAGCGTCTCTCGCTTATGGCCATACCACCCTGAACACGCCCGATCTCGTCTGATCTCGGAAGCTAAGCAGGGTAGGGTCTGGTTAGTACTTGGATGGGAGACCACCTGGGAATACCAGGTGCTGTAAGCTTTTCTCACTTTTACTTTATACAGGGGGCGCTCCACTTCACGATTAATTTAAATCTATCACTCCCCTTTCATTTTACTATTTTATATATATATATATTTTTTTTCTCTCATTCATGAAGGCAGCTTTTAGAAACTGTTTTACTCTAAATACTTCCTGGTAATTCTAGGTGCTGTAAGCTGTTCGTGCCTTTATTCCACCAGGGCGCGATCTTCTCACAAACTTGAAGACTGTCACTCCCCATTCACATTTTACAACTTATTGTTAATGATAAAGAGACAGCTTTTTACACACAGTTTTAAACAAAGTACTGATATTATTCCTCTTCAACTGACCGCTTTGTTTTCTATGCAAAAACCACTTCGCCACAGAAGACTCGATATTATTGGCATAGCAAGTTCTGCTCTTCTCCTTTCAAAACTTGCTAAAAGCTGTATTTAAAAGAACAGATTGGCCGGGGTAATTCACACCCTTCAATGCCAGCTTAATGTTTAGGTTAGTGGGAGTCACAGAGGAATTAGGGATGGAAACTTCTTTGCTGGTGGTAGAAGCGGTCTGGTGAATTTTTAGAGAGAAGAGGCCGTCGATGTTTGAATGTAGAAAATTGTTCTGGATGCAGCCTGCAGTATGGACCTGTTGGTGTGTGTAGCTCCCAGTGTTCTGACAGCGCGACGTTTTGGGGAAGCATGTGATTCAGCAGCAACCAGTGGGCTTCGTGCGGCGGAGATTTTGTGGCTGTTAGCGGAGTTGATAACAGAGGGTCGTTAAGAGAAGCCTGCATGCAGTAGGCAAAGGAGTAATGTTTGCCGGCGGGGGACGTGCGGCGATTAACCTGTGCGGTAGTGAAAAGGAGTTAAAAAGAAGGAAGTGTGCGGATGCGGAAAGAATGGAATAATTGTGGTAGGCTGCTGGCTGAGTAGTTTGGTGAATGTTTGGTGTGGGTCCGGCGCTGCCGATTGGATGGTGGGGCTGCAGTGTGAGTCAGATAAAAAAAAAAAAAAGAACATTAGTAGGATCCAATGGGACCAACTGGCATGTATAGAGGCGTGTAATGCAAAAGGGCTGTTTTTGGTAGCGTCTCTCGCTTATGGCGATACCACCCTGAACACGTCCGATCTCATCTGATCTTGTAAGCTAAGCAGGGTAGGGTCTGGTTAGTACTTGGATGGGAGACCTCCTGGGAATACCAGGTGCTGTAAGCTTTTCTCACTTTTACTTTATACAGGGGGCGCTCCACTTCACGATTAATTTAAATCTATCACTCCCCTTCCATTTTACTATTTTATATATATATATATATATATTTTTCTCTCATTCATAAAGGTAGCTTTTACACACCGTTTTACTCTAAATACTTCCTGGTAATTCAAGGTGCTCTAAGTTGTTCGTGCCTTTATTCCACCAGGGCGCGATCTTCTCACAAACTTGAAGACTGTCACTCCCCATTCACGTTTTACAACTTATTGTTAATGATAAAGAGACAGCTTTTTACACACAGTTGTAAACAAAGTACTGATATTATTCCTCTTCAACTGACCGCTTTGTTTTCTATGCAAAAACCACTTCGCCACAGAAGACTCGATATTATTGGCATAGCAAGTTCTGCTCTTCTTCTTTCAAAACTTGCTAAAAGCTGTATTTAAAAGAACAGATTGGCCGGGGTAATTCACACCCTTCAATGCCAGCTTAATGTTTAGGTTAGTGGGAATCACAGAGGAATTAGGGATGGAAACTTCTTTGCTGGTGGTAGAAGCGGTCTGGTGAATTTTTAGAGAGAAGAGGCCGTCGATGTTTGAATGTAGAAAATTGTTCTGGCTGCAGCCTGCAGTATGGACTTGTTGGTGCGTGTAGCTCCCAGTGTTCTGACAGCGCGACGTTTTGGGGAAGCATGTGATTCAGCAGCTACCAGTGGGCTTCGTGCGGCGGAGATTTTGTGGCTGTTAGTGGAGTTGATAACAGAAGGTCATTAAGAGAAGCCTGCATGCGGTAGGCAAAGGAGTAATGTTTGCCGGCGGGGGACGTGCGGCGATTAACCTGTGCGGTAGTGAAAAGGAGTTAAAGACAAGGAAGTGTGCGGATGCGGAAAGAATGGAATAATTGTGGTAGGCTGCCGGTTGAGTAGTTTGGTGAATGTTTGGTGTGGGTCCGGCGTTGCCGATTGGATGGTGGGGCTGCAGTGTGAGTCAGATAAAAAAAAAAAAAAAAAACAGGAGTAGGATCCAATGGGACCAACTGGCATGTATAGAGGCGTGTAATGCAAAAGGGCTGTTTTTGGTAACGTCTCTCGCTTATGGCCATACCACCCTGAACACGCCCGATCTCGTCTGATCTCGGAAGCTAAGCAGGGTAGGGTCTGGTTAGTACTTGGATGGGAGACCACCTGGGAATACCAGGTGCTGTAAGCTTTTCTCACTTTTACTTTATACAGGGGGCGCTCCACTTCACGATTAATTTAAATCTATCACTCCCCTTCCATTTTACTATTTTATATATATATATATATTTTTTCTCTCATTCATGAAGGCAGCTTTTAGAAACCGTTTTACTCTAAATACTTCCTGGTAATTCTAGGTGCTGTAAGCTGTTCGTGCCTTTATTCCACCAGGGCGCGATCTTCTCACAAACTTGAAGACTGTCACTCCCCATTCACATTTTACAACTTATTGTTAATGATAAAGAGACAGCTTTTTACACACAGTTTTAAACAAAGTACTGATATTATTCCTCTTCAACTGACCGCTTTGTTTTCTATGCAAAAACCACTTCGCCACAGAAGACTCGATATTATTGGCATAGCAAGTTCTGCTCTTCTCCTTTCAAAACTTGCTAAAAGCTGTATTTAAAAGAACAGGTTGGCCGGGGTAATTCACACCCTTCAATGCCAGCTTAATGTTTAGGTTAGTGGGAATCACAGAGGAATTAGGGATGGAAACTTCTTTGCTGGTGGTAGAAGCGGTCTGGTGAATTTTTAGAGAGAAGAGGCCGTCGATGTTTGAATGTAGAAAATTGTTCTGGCTGCAGCCTGCAGTATGGACTTGTTGGTGTGTGTAGCTCCCAGTGTTCTGACAGCGCGACGTTTTGGGGAAGCATGTGATTCAGCAGCAACCAGTGGGCTTCGTGCGGCGGAGATTTTGTGGCTGTTAGCGGAGTTGATAACAGAGGGTCGTTAAGAGAAGCCTGCATGCAGTAGGCAAAGGAGTAATGTTTGCCGGCGGGGGACGTGCGGCGATTAACCTGTGCGGTAGTGAAAAGGAGTTAAAAAGAAGGAAGTGTGCGGATGCGGAAAGAATGGAATAATTGTGGTAGGCTGCTGGCTGAGTAGTTTGGTGAATGTTTGGTGTGTTTGATAGTTAATGAAACATAGTTCAAATTCAACAGTGTCAGCAGTCATCCACTATGCAGGGAGACTACAGATTCACTATAACGACCCCATTTATCTGCTAGAATTATTTAAAAATTGTTTTTGACAGAATAAAGCCTTAGTTATTTTAATAAATATGTTTTTTCAGTAAATGTATATTCATGCTCATGTGCACAAACACACACACACACACGCAGACCGGTGGTGAGGGGCTTTAGAGTTTAACTTTAGGTCTGTGAAAGTATAGGACCGCGATGTGTATACAGACCCCAAAACATACTAACTTAGTCGTTCATGAGTCTTATTGTGAAAAACCACACAAAATAGACTTGTAAATTTTAAAGAAAACAACATTAACAGCTTTTGTTAATGTTTAAATGTATAAAAACTTTAGATGTGTTTGTTAAACAGTCAAACAAAAATGTGTTATTTTAAAGTAGTATAAAATATAACCTTAATTTTGGACGCAAGATGAACAACCTACACACACAGACACACACACACACACACACACACACACACACACACACACACACAGCAAAACCCCAAGCATGCGCACAACCAAAGGTTGGGAAGTGTGCTTTCCTTATCTCACAAGTCATGGAAGGGTGGGAGGGGGGCCATATAAGTTGGGGGTAGGAACTGTGGAATCAGGCAAGGGTGTAAGAATTTAGGATATAGTCTTGTTATTTTAAAGAAGGTGTACATGATTATTTAATTACATTTAATAGCAACCAGTAAGCTACATTTACACATTAAATGCAAATACACATTAAATGCAAATACACATTAAAACTTTAAAGAATGGTAATATAACTTGACCATAGTTTTTAGTTACACAAATATTTTAAAAGGTAACGTGAAAGTTTTTCAAAGTAAGATGTACGAATGTTTTAAAAGGTAACGTGAAAGTTTTTCAAAGTAAGATGTACAAATGTTTTAAAACGTAACATGAAAGTTTTTCAAAGTAAGATGTACGAATGTTTTAAAATTTGACATGAAAGTTTTTCAAAGTAAGATGTACAAGTATTTTAAAATGTAACATGAACGTTTTTCAGATAAACAGATGTTTTAAAATGTAACATGAAAGTTTTTCAAAGTAAGATGTACAAATGTTTTAAAACGTAACATAAAAGTTTTTCAAAGTAAGATGTACAAATGTTTTAAAATTTGACATGAAAGTTTTTCAAAGTAAGATGTACAAATGTTTTAAGACGTAACATGAACGTTTTTCAGATAAACAGATGTTTTAAAATGTAACATGAAAGTTTTTCAAAGTAAGATGAACAAATGTTTTAAAATGTGACATGAAAGTTTTTCAAAGTAAGATGTACACCTTCTTTAAAATAACAAGACTATATCCTAAATTCTTACACCCTTGCCTGATTCCACAGTTCCTACCCCCAACTTATATGGCCCCCCTCCCACCCTTCCATGACTTGTGAGATAAGGAAAGCACACTTCCCAACCTTTGGTTGTGCGCATGCTTGGGGTTTTGCTGTGTGTGTGTGTGTGTGTGTGTGTGTGTGTGCGTGTGTGTGTAGGTTGTTCATCTTGCGTCCAAAATTAAGGTTATATTTTATACTACTTTAAAATAACACATTTTTGTTTGACTGTTTAACAAACACATCTAAAGTTTTTATACATTTAAACATTAACAAAAGCTGTTAATGTGTTTTCTTTAAAATTTACAAGTCTATTTTGTGTGGTTTTTCACAATAAGACTCATGAACGACTAAGTTAGTATGTTTTGGGGTCTGTATACACATCGCGGTCCTATACTTTCACAGACCTAAAGTTAAACTCTAAAGCCCCTCACCACCGGTCTGCGTGTGTGTGTGTGTGTGTGTGTGTGTGTGTGTGTGTGTGTGTGTGTGTGTGTGTGTGTGTGTGTGTGTGTGTGTGTGTGTGTGTGTGTGTGTGTGTGTGTGTGTGGCACATGCATTCGTTTGTCCGTCCGTCTGTCTGTGGTCAGTGTTAGTTGTGAACTGTGTGCTTGGTTTTTTAGTCCTGCTCTCTGTTTAGCCTAGTTCCTTAGTTGTGTTACTTAATGATTTCTTTAGTTCAATCTTATTTCTCCCAGCTAGTTTCGGACCCCTCACGGCCTTTTTGTTTAGTATTTTACCCCAGGGTGCTCTGTTTTTCTTTAATAAACCCCATTTTCGTCTTGGAGCTGCTAGTGGATCATCACCTTTTCCTGTCTGTGCCATAAAAGATTAGCCTTTTCAGAAAGTATAGGCAGTGCTGTGCTTTGCCTACTACCACTTAGACGTTTTTTGTTGCAAGCACAGGTCACAGACCTGTCTTCAAATTTTATATTGCAAGTTTAGTGACAAACACCGAAAATAATTGCCAGGTCACAAGCACAGACCCCCTCTAGCCTTTAAGACAAGGGGGCAAATAAATAATCCAAGTGTGCAGAAAATCATCCATCCATCCATCCATTTTCCAAACCGCTTATCCTATTGGGTCGCGGGGGGTCCGGAGCCTATCCCGGAATCAATGGGCACGAGGCAGGGAACAACCCAGGATGGGGGGCCAGCCCATCGCAGGGCACACTCACACACCATGCACTCACACATGCACACCTATGGGCAATTCAGCAACTCCAATTAGCCTCAGCATGTTTTTGGACTGCGGGGGGAAACCGGAGTACCCGGAGGAAACCCCACGACGACATGGGGAGAACATGCAAACTCCGCACACATGTGACCCAGGCGGAGACTCGAACCCGGGTCCCAGAGGTGTGAGGCGACAGTGCTAACCACTGCACCACCATGCCGCCCCCGTGCAGAAAATCAATAAAATGAAAATTAGACACAAACTAATTCAACTCAAGAAAGAAAATATTATTAAGCTAAGAGAAGTAGAGTTTTTAAGTTTACCATTCATGTAGTACTGGAGACTCACTCAGACCATAGAATCATACAGAATAGCATTAAAGACACAATTTAGTAATTTAAGCATCCAAAATGAGTAAAAGAGGGGCAGGGCGACTGCTCATTTGTACTACTCCCTGTATACTTTCTCATAATGCTACACCATGGGGTTCCTACAACAGGCCTTGAAGAAACCTCTGTCCGGGACAGGTTACTTGTCATACAGGTGGACCACAGTCATCATCAATGATGAGATAAATACCTATTTCATTAAATGATTTAAAAAATAATACTTGAATATTCTAATGTAATTCAACATGTACCGGCAAGAAACCTTCATCATACAACACAATGTTTTAAGCAGCAGACATGTTTTAATCACAGGACTTGTTCACCATGTCACATTAGGCAAACAGTCTTGTCCTGACAAACTGCAACTACTGTACAAGAGACGTATCCAAGGAACGGTCATATATAACATGCCTTCAGAAATTCATGACACACTGTCTGATATTGCAATACAGTTCATAAAAATGCCCGGGGCGAACCTAAAACAAAAGGAAGATGACACTTCACGATTCTAATACATATATCACTTAATTTCAGAGTACCGCAATTCACTTAACTTCTACTACAAGAATCCCACACCGTCATGCCAGTTAAAATCAGGCTCAGACGACGCTTCTAGCTGCAGAAGAAAAATACATTTGTGACCAACTTAAATTCGGCCTCAATGTCTGCCTCTTAAAACGCGACGCTTCATTCCCAATATATTTGTCTAAATACAAATAGATTTCATAATGCGGTCGATTTGTTGAGCAATACATGATCTGTCTATACATATCCAGGCGACGGCTTTTTGTTCCGCTGATACAATCATGTTACCTTGTTAGCTTTGACATGAGGTGACATTACAGTGACATTGTTTTAAAATACTCTACAGTAAAATAGAACAAGTGTAAGGTGATTAGAGGCTACTTGAATAAAATTAAAGAATGTCGACAAAACAGAATGAGCCTTTAAATGTTTTACGTTAAAGAAAAGCGTCTATGTTTGTATGTTAAACACCTGTTGGCATAAGCGCATGCAGTTTACGACCGTATGCTTCTCCATCACCTATCAAACACTAGGCCGACGGTGCTTAGACAACCACACATAACATGCAAACCAGAAAAATATGCACATGCTTCTTGTGGATTTCAATAGTTTTGTACGTTTATTTTTTATTTATTTAAATGTCGATTAGGTTTTCTTCTAAACCGTGTATTTACTGAATGAAAAATACAGCAAGCTTTAAGACCAGCTAAAGATGTTATTGCTAGCCAGCTCCCTCCTGGCGTTGACAGCAGCATTAAGAGCAAATGTACACGAACCTGGCTAAAGTGTCTCGGGGATAGTTAGATAGTAAAAACGTCAGAGCCCCCGATAGGTGGTAAAGTAAGAAAATGAAACTTCGCTCACTTTTCGCTCAGAAATCTCACTGCAAAGTGGATGATGACTGGTTCTGTTGAATTAGGACTAAGTTTCATTAAGTGTGACAGATGGTGCAGCTCAGTTACCGGTGTTAACATGGCATCCTCAGTAAGCATCTCAAATCAGGCACCCGGATGCTATAAGCATAGGCCTTGGGGGTCACCTTGTAGGGAAGTCAACATTTACTGAAAAGCCATCTTTATTAAAAAATAACTAAGCCTTTATTCTTTAAAGTCTTTAACGTGTTTTATTGCGACTGCTAAATGTAGTTTACTAGCTCCTACTGTTATAAATTAAATGCTATTAATCAGCTGCACTCGTAGTTACAGCTTTCTCTGGACCTGACCCTACACTGGGTACATGCATGGGGAGCATTGCTGACATAAGGATCTAATGCCTAGGTGTCGAGTCTCACGGTTAAAACTCCCAGTCCCCGTGTGGCTCAGGGTTCATCAGCTGTTAAAGATTGGTAGATTCCATGAGAGGTACCCCTTTAAATACGGTTTATTCCCACCACCCCACAAAATTAGTACATTTTAAAAACACAACCGTGCTACATACATATAACAAAACATATGCACAACTTTTATTTTGAATAATAAAACACCCGGTCATGGTACATTTTAAAAACTCATTTGATAAATGTACACAAGCTTGAAAAATAAAACACACGTATACATGATACATTTTAAAACACTTGTGCAACTTTGAAAATAAAAAAACTTCATATTACATTAACAAAATCTCCTTTGATAAAATCCCTACAAACTTTTTACAACTTTGCTTTTGTAAAATAAAAGCCATGTTCATATTAGATTTCAAAACTAATTCACAAAATGAATGCATAAAACTTTGTACATTTTAAAAATACGTTTGGGCTGCAAACATATAACAAAATGTTTTTGTAAAACACCCAAACATCTTACATCTTAAAACATCTGTACATCTTACTTTGAAAAACTTTTATGTTACGTCTTAAAACAGTTGTACATCTTACTTTGAAAAACTTTAATGTTACATTTTAAAACATTTGTACATCTTACTTTGAAAAACTTTCATGTTACATTTTAAAATACTTGTACATCTTACTTTGAAAAACTTTCATGTCACATTTTAAAACATTTGTACATCTTACTTTGAAAAACGTTCATGTTACGTCTTAAAATATTTGTGTAACTAAAAACTATGGTCAAGTTATATTACCATTCTTTAAAGTTTTAAAGTGTATTTGCATTTAATGTGTAAATGCAGCTTACTGGTTGCTATTAAATGTAATTAAATAATCATGTACACCTTCTTTAAAATAACAAGACTATATCCTAAATTCTTACACCCTTGCCTGATTCCACAGTTCCTACCCCTCACTTATATGGCCCCCCTCCCACCCTTCCATGACTTGTGAGATAAGGAAAGCACACTTCCCAACCTTTGGTTGTGCGCTTGTGCGCATGCTTGGGGTTTTGCTGTGTGTGTGTGTGTGTGTGTGTCTGTGTGTGTGTCTGTCTGTCTGTGTTTGTGTCTGTGTAGGTTGTTCATCTTGCGTCCAAAGTTAAGGTTATATTTTATACTACTTTAAAATAACACATTTTTGTTTGACTGTTTAACAAACACATCTAAAGTTTTTATACATTTAAACATTAACAAAAGCTGTTAATGTTGTTTTCTTTAAAATTTACAAGTCTATTTTGTGTGGTTTTTCACAATAAGACTCATGAACGACTAAGTTAGTATGTTTTGGGGTCTGTAAACACATGGCGGTCCTATACTTTCACAGACCTAAAGTTAAACTCTATAGCCCCTGACCACCGGTGTGTGTGTGTGTGTGTGTGTGTTTGTGCACATGAGCATGAATATACATTTACTGAAAAAACATATTTATTAAAATAACTAAGGCTTTATTCTGTCAAAAACAATTTTTAAATAATTCTAGCAGATAAATGGGGTCGTTATAGTGAATCTGTAGTCTCCCTGCATAGTGGATGACTGCTGACACTGTTGAATTTGAACTATGTTTCATTAACTATCAAACAGTCTGCAGCTCCGTTACCGTTGTCAACTTAGCATTGTACTCCAGCAAGCATCTCAGATCAAGCTTGTAGATTATATAAGCTGGGGCCGTGGGCACCTTGTAGGATGTCTTTATTAAAATAACTAAGACCTTATTCTTTAAAGTTTTTAATGTGTATTTGCAGCATGGTGCTAAATGCAGCTTACTGGTTGCTATTAAATGTAATTAAATAATCATGTACACCTTCTTTAAATATAATTAAATAATCATGTACACCTTCTTTAAAATAACAAGACTATATCCTAAATTCTTACACCCCTGCCTGATTCCACAGTTCCTACCCCACACTTATGTGGCCCCCCTCCCACCCTTCCATGACTTGTGAGATAAGAAAAGCAGACTTCTGCCTGCCTGGTCGGTCATTTCTAGCTGCTATTTAGGTTCTTCCTCAAATCCTGTTGCCTAAATGACTTATATTCCACTCATATTAATTTAAATCAAAACAATCCTTATACATTTTAATAAAAAACGTGAACTATATATGTTTGGTGTTTTTTTGATTGAGCAAACTCTTTTGTGTTTTTGTGTGCGTGTCCGATACAACTGTAGTTTGTATCAACTTTTTTTTTAGTTTGACCTCCGGGGTGTGTGTTTGTCCGCATGCGCGTGAATAAACATTTACTGAAAAACGTATTTATTAAAATAACTAAGACTTTATTCTGTCAAAGTTTTAAAAAATGTGTTTTGATGCATGTCACTAAATGCTGCTTAATAGTACCTAACCGGGGCTGCTCCCCCAGAGACAGTTGCTAGTCCATTTATTCTTTTAAAGACTACTGATTCCAATTTGGTGCCATATGCTTTTATCTTGTAGGCCGTAGGATAGCTCCATTTCTACCAGCTATAGGCCATGGTACGTCTGGGCTATTATGCTTAAATTCTTTATTAATTAGCGTTGGCTATGTGCTTTATAACACTGCTGATTCAGGTCTCTTGTAGATTTTCTCTTGACTGGTCAGCGCAGTCTCTCTCTTGTACATAGAAAAAACAGAGAATACCTATTATTAGAATGTTATTTTTAATTTAATTTAATTTAATTTAATTTAATTTAATTAATTAGCATTTTTATCACGCGAATAAAAGAAATAATATACTCACCGGGTAAGGCCTGGATGAACCTCTTTGGCTGGCAGGAAGGGTAAGACCTCGAAGATACTTGTGCCTCTGCCCTAGGAGGAATAGGCCCCCCCGCTCGCCGCAATATCAACCAGGTGCAGTCATATCGTTTCTCTGTTAACCCATATCTGTACTGTCATGTATGAAAACAGGATTTACTGGGAGACAAGGTGTCCAACTTGATGTATGGCCCAAGTCGTTAGAGACGGCCTTCAAAAGTGTGGCCCCATACGCTGATGTAATACAAACGCCTGCGTGAGGAAGAAACACACATACATTGTCAAAACTAGCGCCAAGCGTTTTTATTGGACGACAGACCCTCCACCTCCTCCTCCTCTCATTCTTTGCTCCAACTTTATAATTTTCTCCCAGAGTCTCAGTCTCTCAGAGTTTCTCTCAGACTCGCGCAGCGGGAGGGCTCTCAGCTCTCCGGCATCGCTCTCTCCGAGGATTATCCGAGCCCGCGGGGACCTTAGCGCAGTACCGCACCAGACACAGGGTTCTAAGGCCTTTGCTGATTCTCCAAAGCCCGGGACCTTACCGCGGTACCGTAACACCAGACACGCCGTACGCTCACGCTCCATCAGGTAACCCACCCCCGCTCGGCCCCGGCTGTGCCCGACAAAATAATAACTTATTAAAATAACACACACACACACTCATAAGCACTCTCCTCAATATAGCACTCTCCTCAATATAATTTAAAAATAAAATAATTAAATAAATCATTTAAAATAATTTATAATAATAATAAATAATAATTTAATTTAAAATAATAATTTAAAATAAATAATAAATCATTTAATAAATAAATAATTTAATAAATAAATAATGAAATAAATAATAAATAAATAATAAATACAACTCCCGTGACGTCACATCGTACCACCACAACCAAGCCCCGCCTACACAAGCCCCGCCCACAAGTGACCTTTTGACCTGACCTGTCAATTTGATGGAAGCGGTATTCCATCTCTCTCTAGGATCCAATGAGACCAACTGGCATGTATAGAGGCGTGTAATGCAAAAGGGCTGTTTTTGGTAGCATCTCTCGCTTACGGCCATACCACCCTGAACACGCCCGATCTCGTCTGATCTCGGAAGCTAAGCAGGGTAGGGTGTGGTTAGTACTTGGATGGGAGACCACCTGGGAATACCGGGTGCTGTAAGCTTTTCTCACTTTTACTTTATACAGGGGGCGCTCCACTTCACGATTAATTTAAATCTATCACTCCCCTTCCATTTTACTATTTTATATATATATATTTTTTTTCTCTCATTCATAAAGGCAGCTTTTACACACCGTTTTACTCTAAATACTTCCTGGTAATTCTAGGTGCTGTAAGCTGTTCGTGCCTTTATTCCACCAGGGCGCGATCTTCTCACAAACTTGAAGACTGTCACTCCCCATTCACGTTTTACAACTTATTGTTAATGATAAAGAGACAGCTTTTTACACACAGTTTTAAACAAAGTACTGATATTATTCCTCTTCAACTGACCGCTTTGTTTTCTATGCAAAAACCACTTCGCCACAGAAGACTCGATATTATTGGCATAGCAAGTTCTGCTCTTCTCCTTTCAAAACATGCTAAAAGCTGTATTTAAAAGAACAGATTGGCCGGGGTAATTCACACCCTTCAATGCCAGCTTAATGTTTAGGTTAGTGGGAGTCACAGAGGAATTAGGGATGGAAACTTCTTTGCTGGTGGTAGAAGCGGTCTGGTGAATTTTTAGAGAGAAGAGGCCGTCGATGTTTGAATGTAGAAAATTGTTCTGGCTGCAGCCTGCAGTATGGACTTGTTGGTGTGTGTAGCTCCCAGTGTTCTGACAGCGCGACGTTTTGGGGAAGCATGTGATTCAGCAGCTACCAGTGGGCTTCGTGCGGCAGAGATTTTGTGGCTGTTAGCGGAGTTGATAACAGAGGGTCGTTAAGAGAAGCCTGCATGCAGTAGGCAAAGGAGTAATGTTTGCCGGCGGGGGACGTGCGGCGATTAACCTGTGCGGTAGTGAAAAGGAGTTAAAAAGAAGGAAGTGTGCGGATGCGGAAAGAATGGAATAATTGTGGTAGGCTGCCGGCTGAGTAGTTTGGTGAATGTTTGGTGTGGGTCCGGCGCTGCCGATTGGATGGTGGGGCTGCAGTGTGAGTCAGATAAAAAAAAAAAAAAAAACATTAGTAGGATCCAATGGGACCAACTGGCATGTATAGAGGCGTGTAATGCAAAAGGGATGTTTTTGGTAGCATCTCTTGCTTGCGGCCATACCACCCTGAACACGCCCGATCTCGTCTGATCTCGGAAGCTAAGCAGGGTAGGGTCTGGTTAGTACTTGGATGGGAGACCACCTGGGAATACCAGGTGCTGTAAGCTTTTCTCACTTTTACTTTATACAGGGGGCGCTCCACTTCACGATTAATTTAAATCTATCACTCCCCTTCCATTTTACTATTTTATATATATATATATATATTTTTTTTTTTCTCTCATTCATAAAGGCAGCTTTTAGAAACCGTTTTACTCTAAATACTTCCTGGTAATTCTAGGTGCTGTAAGCTGTTCGTGCCTTTATTCCACCAGGGCGCGATCTTCTCACAAACTTGAAGACTGTCACTCCCCATTCACATTTTACAACTTATTGTTAATGATAAAGAGACAGCTTTTTACACACAGTTTTAAACAAAGTACTGATATTATTCCTCTTCAACTGACCGCTTTGTTTTCTATGCAAAAACCACTTCGCCACAGAAGACTCGATATTATTGGCATAGCAAGTTCTGCTCTTCTCCTTTCAAAACTTGCTAAAAGCTGTATTTAAAAGAACAGATTGGCCGGGGTAATTCACACCCTTCAATGCCAGCTTAATGTTTAGGTTAGTGGGAGTCACAGAGGAATTAGGGATGGAAACTTCTTTGCTGGTGGTAGAAGCGGTCTGGTGAATTTTTAGAGAGAAGAGGCCGTCGATGTTTGAATGTAGAAAATTGTTCTGGCTGCAGCCTGCAGTATGGACTTGTTGGTGTGTGTAGCTCCCAGTGTTCTGACAGCGCGACGTTTTGGGGAAGCATGTGATTCAGCAGCTACCAGTGGGCTTCGTGCGGCGGAGATTTTGTGGCTGTTAGCGGAGTTGATAACAGAGGGTCGTTAAGAGAAGCCTGCATGCAGTAGGCAAAGGAGTAATGTTTGCCGGCGGGGGACGTGCGGCGATTAACCTGTGCGGTAGTGAAAAGGAGTTAAAAGGAAGGAAGTGTGCGGATGCGGAAAGAATGGAATAATTGTGGTAGGCTGCCGGCTGAGTAGTTTGGTGAATGTTTGGTGTGGGTCCGGCGCTGCCGATTGGATGGTGGGGCTGCAGTGTGAGTCAGATAAAAAAAAAAAAAACCAGGAGTAGGATCCAATGGGACTAACTGGCATGTATAGACGCGTGTAATGCAAAAGGGCTGTTTTTGGTAGCATCTCTCGCTTACGGCCATACCACCCTGAACACGCCTGATCTCGTCTGATCTCGGAAGCTAAGCAGGGTAGGGTCTGGTTAGTACTTGGATGGGAGACCTCCTGGGAATACCAGGTGCTGTAAGCTTTTCTCACTTTTACTTTAAACGGGGGGCGCTCCACTTCACGATTAATTTAAATCTATCACTCCCCTTCCATTTTACTATTATATATATATATATTTTTTTTTTTTTTTTCTCTCATTCATAAAGGCAGCTTTTAGAAACCGTTTTACTCTAAATACTTCCTGGTAATTCTAGGTGCTGTAAGCTGTTCGTGCCTTTATTCCACCAGGGCGCGATCTTCTCACAAACTTGAAGACTGTCACTCCCCATTCACGTTTTACAACTTATTGTTAATGATAAAGAGACAGCTTTTTACACACAGTTTTAAACAAAGTACTGATATTATTCCTCTTCAACTGACCGCTTTGTTTTCTATGCAAAAACCACTTCGCCACAGAAGACTCGATATTATTGGCATAGCAAGTTCTGCTCTTCTCCTTTCAAAACTTGCTAAAAGCTGTATTTAAAAGAACAGATTGGCCGGGGTAATTCACACCCTTCAATGCCAGCTTAATGTTTAGGTTAGTGGGAATCACAGAGGAATTAGGGATGGAAACTTCTTTGCTGGTGGTAGAAGCGGTCTGGTGAATTTTTAGAGAGAAGAGGCCGTCGATGTTTGAATGTAGAAAATTGTTCTGGTTGCAGCCTGCAGTATGGACTTGTTGGTGTGTGTAGCTCCCAGTGTTCTGACAGCGCGACGTTTTGGGGAAGCATGTGATTCAGCAGCTACCAGTGGGCTTCGTGCGGCGGAGATTTTGTGGCTGTTAGCGGAGTTGATAACAGAGGGTCGTTAAGAGAAGCCTGCATGCAGTAGGCAAAGGAGTAATGTTTGCCGGCGGGGGACGTGCGGCGATTAACCTGTACGGTAGTGAAAAGGAGTTAAAAAGAAGGAAGTGTGCGGATGCGGAAAGAATGGAATAATTGTGGTAGGCTGCTGGCTGAGTAGTTTGGTGAATGTTTGGTGTGGGTCCGGCGCTGCCGATTGGATGGTGGGGCTGCAGTGTGAGTCAGATAAAAAAAAAAAAAAGAACATTAGTAGGATCCAATGGGACCAACTGGCATGTATAGAGGCGTGTAATGCAAAAGGGCTGTTTTTGGTTGCATCTCTCGCTTACGGCCATACCACCCTGAACACGCCCGATCTCGTCTGATCTTGGAAGCTAAGCAGGGTAGGGTCTGGTTAGTACTTGGATGGGAGACCACCTGGGAATTCCAAGTGCTGTAAGCTTTTCTCACTTTTACTTCATACAGGTGGCGCTCCACTTCACGATTAATTTAAATCTATCACTCCCCTTCCATTTTACTATTTTATATATATATATATTTTTCTCTCATTCATAAAGGCAGCTTTTACACACCGTTTTACTCTAAATACTTCCTGGTAATTCTAGGTGCTGTAAGCTGTTCGTGCCTTTATTCCACCAGGGCGCGATCTTCTCACAAACTTGAAGACTGTCACTCCCCATTCACGTTTTACAACTTATTGTTAATGATAAAGAGACAGCTTTTTACACACAGTTTTAAACAAAGTACTGATATTATTCCTCTTCAACTGACCGCTTTGTTTTCTATGCAAAAACCACTTCGCCACAGAAGACTCGATATTATTGGCATAGCAAGTTCTGCTCTTCTCCTTTCAAAACTTGCTAAAAGCTGTATTTAAAAGAACAGATTGGCCGGGGTAATTCACACCCTTCAATGCCAGCTTAATGTTTAGGTTAGTGGGAATCACAGAGGAATTAGGGATGGAAACTTCTTTGCTGGTGGTAGAAGCGGTCTGGTGAATTTTTAGAGAGAAGAGGCCGTCGATGTTTGAATGTAGAAAATTGTTCTGGCTGCAGCCTGCAGTATGGACTTGTTGGTGTGTGTAGCTCCCAGTGTTCTGACAGCGCGATGTTTTGGGGAAGCATCTGATTCAGCAGCTACCAGTGGGCTTCGTGCGGCGGAGATTTTGTGGCTGTTAGCGGAGTTGATAACAGAGGGTCGTTAATAGAAGCCTGCATGCAGTAGGCAAAGGAGTAATGTTTGCCGGCGGGGGACGTGCGGCGATTAACCTGTGCGGTAGTGAAAAGGAGTTAAAAAGAAGGAAGTGTGCGGATGCGGAAAGAATGGAATAATTGTGGTAGGCTGCCGGCTGAGTAGTTTGGTGAATGTTTGGTGTGGGTCCGGCGCTGCCGATTGGATGGTGGGGCTGCAGTGTGAGTCAGATAAAAAAAAAAAAAACCAGGAGTAGGATCCAATGGGACTAACTGGCATGTATAGACGCGTGTAATGCAAAAGGGGTGTTTTTGGTCACGTCTCTCGCTTATGGCCATACCACCCTAAACACGCCCGATCTCATCCGATCTCGGAAGCCAAGCAGGGTAGGGTCTGGTCAGTACTTGGATGGGAGACCTCCTGGGAATACCAGGTGCTGTAAGCTTTTCTCACTTTTACTTTATACAGGGGGCGCTCCACTTCACGATTAATTTAAATCTATCACTCCCCTTCCATTTTACTATTTTATATATATATATATATATATATATATATATATATATATATATATATATATATGTATATATATATATATATATATATATATATATATATATATATATTTTTTTTTTTTTTTTTCTCTCATTCATAAAGGTAGCTTTTACACACCGTTTTACTCTAAATACTTCCTGGTAATTCTAGGTGCTGTAAGCTGTTCGTGCCTTTATTCCACCAGGGCGCGATCTTCTCACAAACTTGAAAACTGTCACTCCCCATTCACGTTTTACAACTTATTGTTAATGATAAAGAGACAGCTTTTTACACACAGTTTTAAACAAAGTACTGATATTATTCCTCTTCAACTGACCGCTTTGTTTTCTATGCAAAAACCACTTCGCCACAGAAGACTCGATATTATTGGCATAGCAAGTTCTGCTCTTCTCCTTTCAAAACTTGCTAAAAGCTGTATTTAAAAGAACAGATTGGCCCTTCAATGCCAGCTTAATGTTTAGGTTAGTGGGAATCACAGAGGAATTAGGGATGGAAACTTCTTTGCTGGTGGTAGAAGCGGTCTGGTGAATTTTTAGAGAAAAGAGGCCGTCGATGTTTGAATGTAAAAAATTGTTCTGGCTGCAGCCTGCAGTATGGACTTGTTGGTGTGTGTAGCTCCCAGTGTTCTGACAGCGCGACGTTTTGGGGAATCATGTGATTCAGCAGCTACCAGTGGGCTTCGTGCGGTGGAGATTTTGTGGCTGTTAGCGGAGTTGATAACAGAGGGTCGTTAAGAGAAGCCTGCATGCAGTAGGCAAAGGAGTAATGTTTGCCGGCAGGGGACGTGCGGCGATTAACCTGTGCGGTAGTGAAAAGGAGTTAAAAAGAAGGAAGTGTGCGGATGCGGAAAGAATGGAATAATTGTGGTAGGCTGCCGGCTGAGTAGTTTGGTGAATGTTTGGTGTGGGTCCGGCGCTGCCGATTGGATGGTGGTGCTGCAGTGTGAGTCAGATAAAAAAAAAAAAAAAACCAGGAGTAGGATCCAATGGGACTAACTGGCATGTATAGACGCGTGTAATGCAAAAGGGCTGTTTTTGGTAGCGTCTCTCACTTATGGCCATACCACCCTGAACACGCCAGATCTCATCCGATCTCGGAAGCCAAGCAGGGTAGGGTCTGGTTAGTACTTGGATGGGAGACCTCCTGGGAATACCAGGTGCTGTAAGCTTTTCTCACTTTTACTTTATACAGGGGGCGCTCCACTTCACGATTAATTTAAATCTATCACTCCCCTTCCATTTTACTATTTTATATATATATATATTTTTCTCTCATTCATAAAGGTAGCTTTTACACACCGTTTTACTCTAAATACTTCCTGGTAATTCAAGGTGCTCTAAGCTGTTCGTGCCTTTATTCCACCAGGGCGCGATCTTCTCACAAACTTGAAGACTGTCACTCCCCATTCACGTTTTACAACTTATTGTTAATGATAAAGAGACAGCTTTTTACACACAGTTTTAAACAAAGTACTGATATTATTCCTCTTCAACTGACCGCTTTGTTTTCTATGCAAAAACCACTTCGCCACAGAAGACTCGATATTATTGGCATAGCAAGTTCTGCTCTTCTCCTTTCAAAACTTGCTAAAAGCTGTATTTAAAAGAACAGATTGGCCGGGGTAATTCACACCCTTCAATGCCAGCTTAATGTTTAGGTTAGTGGGAATCACAGAGGAATTAGGGATGGAAACTTCTTTGCTGGTGGTAGAAGCGGTCTGGTGAATTTTTAGAGAGAAGAGGCCGTCGATGTTTGAATGTAGAAAATTGTTCTGGCTGCAGCCTGCAGTATGGACTTGTTGGTGTGTGTAGCTCCCAGTGTTCTGACAGCGCGACGTTTTGGGGAAGCATGTGATTCAGCAGCTACCAGTGGGCTTCGTGCGGCGGAGATTTTGTGGCTGTTAGCGGAGTTGATAACAGAGGGTCGTTAAGAGAAGCCTGCATGCAGTAGGCAAAGGAGTAATGTTTGCCGGCGGGGGACGTGCGGCGATTAACCTGTGCGGTAGTGAAAAGGAGTTAAAAAGAAGGAAGTGTGCGGATGCGGAAAGAATGGAATAATTGTGGTAGGCTGCCGGCTGAGTAGTTTGGTGAATGTTTGGTGTGGGTCCGGCGCTGCCGATTGGATGGTGGGGCTGCAGTGTGAGTCAGATAAAAAAAAAAAAAACCAGGAGTAGGATCCAATGGGACTAACTGGCATGTATAGACGCGTTCAATGCAAAAGGGGTGTTTTTGGTCACGTCTCTCGCTTACGGCCATACCACCCTAAACACGCCCGATCTCATCCGATCTCGGAAGCCAAGCAGGGTAGGGTCTGGTCAGTACTTGGATGGGAGACCTCCTGGGAATACCAGGTGCTGTAAGCTTTTCTCACTTTTACTTTATACAGGGGGCGCTCCACTTCACGATTAATTTAAATCTATCACTCCCCTTCCATTTTACTATTTTATATATATATATATTTTTCTCTCATTCAAAAAGGCAGCTTTTAGAAACCGTTTTACTCTAAATACTTCCTGGTAATTCTAGGTGCTGTAAGCTGTTCGTGCCTTTATTCCACCAGGGCGCGATCTTCTCACAAACTTGAAGACTGTCACTCCCCATTCACGTTTTACAACTTATTGTTAATGATAAAGAGACAGCTTTTTACACACAGTTTTAAACAAAGTACTGATATTATTCCTCTTCAACTGACCGCTTTGTTTTCTATGCAAAAACCACTTCGCCACAGAAGACTCGATATTATTGGCATAGCAAGTTCTGCTCTTCTCCTTTCAAAACTTGCTAAAAGCTGTATTTAAAAGAACAGATTGGCCGGGGTAATTCACACCCTTCAATGCCAGCTTAATGTTTAGGTTAGTGGGAATCACAGAGGAATTAGGGATGGAAACTTCTTTGCTGGTGGTAGAAGCGGTCTGGTGAATTTTTAGAGAGAAGAGGCCGTCGATGTTTGAATGTAGAAAATTGTTCTGGCTGCAGCCTACAGTATGGACTTGTTGGTGTGTGTAGCTCCCAGTGTTCTGACAGCGCAATGTTTTGGGGAAGCATCTGATTCAGCAGCTACCAGTGGGCTTGGTGCGGCGGAGATTTTGTGGCTGTTAGCGGAGTTGATAACAGAGGGTCGTTAATAGAAGCCTGCATGCAGTAGGCAAAGGAGTAATGTTTGCCGGTGGGGGACGTGCGGCGATTAACCTGTGCGGTAGTGAAAAGGAGTTAAAAAGAAGGAAGTGTGCGGATGCGGAAAGAATGGAATAATTGTTGTAGGCTGCCGGCTGAGTAGTTTGGTGAATGTTTGGTGTGGGTCCGGCGCTGCCGATTGGATGGTGGGGCTGCAGTGTGAGTCAGATAAAAAAAAAAAAAAAACAGGAGTAGGATCCAATGGGACTAACTGGCATGTATAGACGCGTGTAATGCAAAAGGGCTGTTTTTGGTCACGTCTCTCGCTTACGGCCATACCACCCTAAACACGCCCGATCTCATCCGATCTCGGAAGCCAAGCAGGGTAGGGTCTGGTCAGTACTTGGATGGGAGACCTCCTGGGAATACCAGGTGCTGTAAGCTTTTCTCACTTTTACTTTATACAGGGGGCGCTCCACTTCACGATTAATTTAAATCTATCACTCCCCTTCCATTTTACTATTTTATATATATATATATTTTTCTCTCATTCAAAAAGGCAGCTTTTAGAAACCGTTTTACTCTAAATACTTCCTGGTAATTCTAGGTGCTGTAAGCTGTTCGTGCCTTTATTCCACCAGGGCGCGATCTTCTCACAAACTTGAAGACTGTCACTCCCCATTCACGTTTTACAACTTATTGTTAATGATAAAGAGACAGCTTTTTACACACAGTTTTAAACAAAGTACTGATATTATTCCTCTTCAACTGACCGCTTTGTTTTCTATGCAAAAACCACTTCGCCACAGAAGACTCGATATTATTGGCATAGCAAGTTCTACTCTTCTCCTTTCAAAACTTGCTAAAAGCTGTATTTAAAAGAACAGATTGGCCGGGGTAATTCACACCCTTCAATGCCAGCTTAATGTTTAGGTTAGTGGGAATCACAGAGGAATTAGGGATGGAAACTTCTTTGCTGGTGGTAGAAGCGTTCTGGTGAATTTTTAGAGAGAAGAGGCCGTCGATGTTTGAATGTAGAAAATTGTTCTGGCTGCAGCCTGCAGTATGGACTTGTTGGTGTGTGTAGCTCCCAGTGTTCTGACAGCGCGATGTTTTGGGGAAGCATCTGATTCAGCAGCTACCAGTGGGCTTGGTGCGGTGGAGATTTTGTGGCTGTTAGCGGAGTTGATAACAGAGGGTCGTTAATAGAAGCCTGCATGCAGTAGGCAAAGGAGTAATGTTTGCCGGCGGGGGACGTGCGGCGATTAACCTGTGCGGTAGTGAAAAGGAGTTAAAAAGAAGGAAGTGTGCGGATGCGGAAAGAATGGAATAATTGTGGTAGGCTGCCGGCTGAGTAGTTTGGTGAATGTTTGGTGTGGGTCCGGCGCTGCCGATTGGATGGTGGGGCTGCAGTGTGAGTCAGATAAAAAATAAAAAAAAACCAGGAGTAGGATCCAATGGGACTAACTGGCATGTATAGACGCGTGTAATGCAAAAGGGCTGTTTTTGGTCACGTCTCTCGCTTACGGCCATACCACCCTGATCACGCCCGATCTCATCCGATCTCGGAAGCCAAGCAGGGTAGGGTCTGGTCAGTACTTGGATGGGAGACCTCCTGGGAATACCAGGTGCTGTAAGCTTTTCTCACTTTTACTTTATACAGGGGGCGCTCCACTTCACGATTAATTTAAATCTATCACTCCCCTTCCATTTTACTATTTTATATATATATATATTTTCTCTCTTTCATAAAGCCAGCTTTTAGAAACCGTTTTACTCTAAATACTTCCTGGTAATTCTAGGTGCTGTAAGCTGTTCGTGCCTTTATTCCACCAGGGCGCGATCTTCTCACAAACTTGAAGACTGTCACTCCCCATTCACGTTTTACAACTTATTGTTAATGATAAAGAGACAGCTTTTTACACACAGTTTTAAACAAAGTACTGATATTATTCCTCTTCAACTGACCGCTTTGTTTTCTATGCAAAAACCACTTCGCCACAGAAGACTCGATATTATTGGCATAGCAAGTTCTGCTCTTCTCCTTTCAAAACTTGCTAAAAGCTGTATTTAAAAGAACAGATTGGCCGGGGTAATTCACACCCTTCAATGCCAGCTTAATGTTTAGGTTAGTGGGAATCACAGAGGAATTAGGGATGGAAACTTCTTTGCTGGTGGTAGAAGCGGTCTGGTGAATTTTTAGAGAGAAGAGGCCGTCGATGTTTGAATGCAGAAAATTGTTCTGGCTGCAGCCTGCAGTATGGACTTGTTGGTGTGTGTAGCTCCCAGTGTTCTGACAGCGCGATGTTTTGGGGAAGCATCTGATTCAGCAGCTACCAGTGGGCTTGGTGCGGCGGAGATTTTGTGGCTGTTAGCGGAGTTGATAACAGAGGGTCGTTAATAGAAGCCTGCATGCAGTAGGCAAAGGAGTAATGTTTGCCGGCGGGGGACGTGCGGCGATTAACCTGTGCGGTAGTGAAAAGGAGTTAAAAAGAAGGAAGTGTGCGGATGCGGAAAGAATGGAATAATTGTGGTAGGCTGCCGGCTGAGTAGTTTGGTGAATGTTTGGTGTGGGTCCGGCGCTGCCGATTGGATGGTGGGGCTGCAGTGTGAGTCAGATAAAAAAAAAAAAAAGAACATTAGTAGTATCCAATGGGACTAACTGGCATGTATAGACGCGTGTAATGCAAAAGGGCTGTTTTTGGTCACGTCTCTCGCTTACGGCCATACCACCCTGAACACGCCCGATCTCATCCGATCTCGGAAGCCAAGCAGGGTAGGGTCTGGTCAGTACTTGGATGGGAGACCTCCTGGGAATACCAGGTGCTGTAAGCTTTTCTCACTTTTACTTTATACAGGGGGCGCTCCACTTCACGATTAATTTAAATCTATCACTCCCCTTCCATTTTACTATTTTATATATATATATTTTTTCTCTCTTTCATAAAGCCAGCTTTTAGAAACCGTTTTACTCTAAATACTTCCTGGTAATTCTAGGTGCTGTAAGCTGTTCGTGCCTTTATTCCACCAGGGCGCGATCTTCTCACAAACTTGAAGACTGTCACTCCCCATTCACGTTTTACAACTTATTGTTAATGATAAAGAGACAGCTTTTTACACACAGTTTTAAACAAAGTACTGATATTATTCCTCTTCAACTGACCGCTTTGTTTTCTATGCAAAAACCACTTCGCCACAGAAGACTCGATATTATTGGCATAGCAAGTTCTGCTCTTCTCCTTTCAAAACTTGCTAAAAGCTGTATTTAAAAGAACAGATTGGCCGGGGTAATTCACACCCTTCAATGCCAGCTTAATGTTTAGGTTAGTGGGAATCACAGAGGAATTAGGGATGGAAACTTCTTTGCTGGTGGTAGAAGCGGTCTGGTGAATTTTTAGAGAGAAGAGGCCGTCGATGTTTGAATGTAGAAAATTGTTCTGGCTGCAGCCTGCAGTATGGACTTGTTGGTGTGTGTAGCTCCCAGTGTTCTGACAGCGCGATGTTTTGGGGAAGCATCTGATTCAGCAGCTACCAGTGGGCTTGGTGCGGCGGAGATTTTGTGGCTGTTAGCGGAGTTGATAACAGAGGGTCGTTAATAGAAGCCTGCATGCAGTAGGCAAAGGAGTAATGTTTGCCGGCGGGGGACGTGCGGCGATTAACCTGTGCGGTAGTGAAAAGGAGTTAAAAAGAAGGAAGTGTGCGGATGCGGAAAGAATGGAATAATTGTGGTAGGCTGCCGGCTGAGTAGTTTGGTGAATGTTTGGTGTGGGTCCGGCGCTGCCGATTGGATGGTGGGGCTGCAGTGTGAGTCAGATAAAAAAAAAAAAAACCAGGAGTAGGATCCAATGGGACTAACTGGCATGTATAGACGCGTGTAATGCAAAAGGGGTGTTTTTGGTCACGTCTCTCGCTTACGGCCATACCACCCTAAACACGCCCGATCTCATCCGATCTCGGAAGCCAAGCAGGGTAGGGTCTGGTCAGTACTTGGATGGGAGACCTCCTGGGAATACCAGGTGCTGTAAGCTTTTCTCACTTTTACTTTATACAGGGGGCGCTCCACTTCACGATTAATTTAAATCTATCACTCCCCTTCCATTTTACTATTTTATATATATATATATTTTTCCCTCATTCAAAAAGGCAGCTTTTAGAAACCGTTTTACTCTAAATACTTCCTGGTAATTCTAGGTGCTGTAAGCTGTTCGTGCCTTTATTCCACCAGGGCGAGATCTTCTCACAAACTTGAAGACTGTCACTCCCCATTCACGTTTTACAACTTATTGTTAATGATAAAGAGACAGCTTTTTACACACAGTTTTAAACAAAGTACTGATATTATTCCTCTTCAACTGACCGCTTTGTTTTCTATGCAAAAACCACTTCGCCACAGAAGACTCGATATTATTGGCATAGCAAGTTCTGCTCTTCTCCTTTCAAAACTTGCTAAAAGCTGTATTTAAAAGAACAGATTGGCCGGGGTAATTCACACCCTTCAATGCCAGCTTAATGTTTAGGTTAGTGGGAATCACAGAGGAATTAGGGATGGAAACTTCTTTGCTGGTGGTAGAAGCGGTCTGGTGAATTTTTAGAGAGAAGAGGCCGTCGATGTTTGAATGTAGAAAATTGTTCTGGCTGCAGCCTGCAGTATGGACTTGTTGGTGTGTGTAGCTCCCAGTGTTCTGACAGCGCGATGTTTTGGGGAAGCATCTGATTCAGCAGCTACCAGTGGGCTTGGTGCGGCGGAGATTTTGTGGCTGTTAGCGGAGTTGATAACAGAGGGTCGTTAATAGAAGCCTGCATGCAGTAGGCAAAGGAGTAATGTTTGCCGGCGGGGGACGTGCGGCGATTAACCTGTGCGGTAGTGAAAAGGAGTTAAAAAGAAGGAAGTGTGCGGATGCGGAAAGAATGGAATAATTGTGGTAGGCTGCCGGCTGAGTAGTTTGGTGAATGTTTGGTGTGGGTCCGGCGTTGCCGATTGGATGGTGGGGCTGCAGTGTGAGTCAGATAAAAAAAAAAAAAACCAGGAGTAGGATCCAATGGGACTAACTGGCATGTATAGACGCGTGTAATGCAAAAGGGGTGTTTTTGGTCACGTCTCTCGCTTACGGCCATACCACCCTAAACACGCCCGATCTCATCCGATCTCGGAAGCCAAGCAGGGTAGGGTCTGGTCAGTACTTGGATGGGAGACCTCCTGGGAATACCAGGTGCTGTAAGCTTTTCTCACTTTTACTTTATACAGGGGGCGCTCCACTTCACGATTAATTTAAATCTATCACTCCCCTTCCATTTTACTATTTTATATATATATATATTTTTCCCTCATTCAAAAAGGCAGCTTTTAGAAACCGTTTTACTCTAAATACTTCCTGGTAATTCTAGGTGCTGTAAGCTGTTCGTGCCTTTATTCCACCAGGGCGAGATCTTCTCACAAACTTGAAGACTGTCACTCCCCATTCACGTTTTACAACTTATTGTTAATGATAAAGAGACAGCTTTTTACACACAGTTTTAAACAAAGTACTGATATTATTCCTCTTCAACTGACCGCTTTGTTTTCTATGCAAAAACCACTTCGCCACAGAAGACTCGATATTATTGGCATAGCAAGTTCTGCTCTTCTCCTTTCAAAACTTGCTAAAAGCTGTATTTAAAAGAACAGATTGGCCGGGGTAATTCACACCCTTCAATGCCAGCTTAATGTTTAGGTTAGTGGGAATCACAGAGGAATTAGGGATGGAAACTTCTTTGCTGGTGGTAGAAGCGGTCTGGTGAATTTTTAGAGAGAAGAGGCCGTCGATGTTTGAATGTAGAAAATTGTTCTGGCTGCAGCCTGCAGTATGGACTTGTTCGTGTGTGTAGCTCCCAGTGTTCTGACAGCGCGATGTTTTGGGGAAGCATCTGATTCAGCAGCTACCAGTGGGCTTGGTGCGGCGGAGATTTTGTGGCTGTTAGCGGAGTTGATAACAGAGGGTCGTTAAGAGAAGCCTGCATGCAGTAGGCAAAGGAGTAATGTTTGCTGGCGGGGGACGTGCGGCGATTAACCTGTGCGGTAGTGAAAAGGAGTTAAAGAGAAGGAAGTGTGCGGATGCGGAAAGAATGGAATAATTGTGGTAGGCTGCCGGCTGAGTAGTTTGGTGAATGTTTGGTGTGGGTCCGGCGTTGCCGATTGGATGGTGGGGCTGCAGTGTGAGTCACATAAAAAAAAAAAAAAAACCAGGAGTAGGATCCAATGGGACCAACTGGCATGTATAGAGGCGTGTAATGCAAAAGGGCTGTTTTTGGTAGCGTCTCTCGCTTATGGCCATACCACCCTGAACACACCCGATCTCATCTGATCTCGGAAGCTAAGCAGCGTAGGGTCTGGATAGTACTTGGATGGGAGACCACCTGGGAATACCAGGTGCTGTAAGCTTTTCTCACTTTTACTTTATACAGGGGGCGCTCCACTTCACGATTAATTTAAATCTATCACTCCCCTTCCATTTTACTATTTTATATATATATATTTTTTTTTTCTCTCATTCCTAAAGGCAGCTTTTAGAAACCGTTTTACTCTAAATACTTCCTGGTAATTCTAGGTGCTGTAAGCTGTTCGTGCCTTTATTCCACCAGGGCGCGATCTTCTCACAAACTTGAAGAATGTCACTCCCCATTCACGTTTTACAACTTATTGTTAATGATAAAGAGACAGCTTTTTACACACAGTTTTAAACAAAGTACTGATATTATTCCTCTTCAACTGATCGCTTTGTTTTCTATGCAAAAACCACTTCGCCACAGAAGACTCGATATTATTGGCATAGCAAGTTCTGCTCTTCTCCTTTCAAAACTTGCTAAAAGCTGTATTTAAAAGAACAGATTGGCCGGGGTAATTCACACCCTTCAATGCCAGCTTAATGTTTAGGTTAGTGGGAATCACAGAGGAATTAGGGATGGAAACTTCTTTGCTGGTGGTAGAAGCGGTCTGGTGAATTTTTAGAGAGAAGAGGCCGTCGATGTTTGGATGTAGAAAATTGTTCTGGCTGCAGCCTGCAGTATGGACTTGTTGGTGTGTGTAGCTCCCAGTGTTCTGACAGCGTGACGTTTTGGGGAAGCATGTGATTCAGCAGCTACCAGTGGGCTTCGTGCGGCGGAGATTTTGTGGCTGTTAGCGGAGTTGATAACAGAGGGTCGTTAAGAGAAGCCTACATGCAGTAGGCAAAGGAGTAATGTTTGCCGGCGGGGGACGTGCGGCGATTAACCTGTGCGGTAGTGAAAAGGAGTTAAAAAGAAGGAAGTGTGCGGATGCGGAAAGAATGGAATAATTGTGGTAGGCTGCCGGCTGAGTAGTTTGGTGAATGTTTGGTGTGGGTCCGGCGCTGCCGATTGGATGGTGGTGCTGCAGTGTGAGTCAGATAAAAAAAAAAAAAAACCAGTAGTAGGATCCAATGGGACTAACTGGCATGTATAGACGCGTGTAATGCAAAAGGGCTGTTTTTGGTCGCATCTCTCGCTTACGGCCATACCACCCTGAACATGCCTGATCTCGTCTGATCTTGGAAGATAAGCAAGGTAGGGTCTGGTTAGTACTTGGATGGGAGACCTCCTGGGAATACCAGGTGCTGTAAGCTTTTCTCACTTTTACTTTATACAGGGGGCGCTCCACTTCACGAATAATTTAAATCTAGCACTCCCCTTCCATTTTACTATTTTATATATATATATTTTTTTTCTCTCTTTCATAAAGCCAGCTTTTAGAAACCGTTTTACTCTAAATACTTCCTGGTAATTCTAGGTGCTGTAAGCTGTTCGTGCCTTTATTCCACCAGGGAGCGATCTTCTCACAAACTTGAAGACTGTCACTCCCCATTCACGTTTTACAACTTATTGTTAATAATAAAGAGACAGCTTTTTACACACAGTTTTAAACAAAGTACTGATATAATTCCTCTTCAACTCACCGGTTTGTTTTCTATGCAAAAACCACTTGACCACAGAAGACTCGATATTATTGGCATAGCAAGGTCTGCTCTTCTCCTCCTTTCAAAACTCGCTAAAAGCTGTATTTAAAAGAGCAGGTTGGCCGGGGTAATTCACACCCTTCAATGCCAGCTTAATGTTTAGGTTAGTGGGAATCACAGAGGAATTAGGGATGGAAACTTCTTTGCTGGTGGTAGAAGCGTTCTGGTGAATTTTTAGAGAGAAGAGGCCGTCAATGTTTGAATGTAGAAAATTGTTCTGGCTGCAGCCTGCAGTATGGACTTGTTGGTGTGTGTAGCTCCCAGTGTTCTGACAGCGTGACGTTTTGGGGAAGCATGTGATTCAGCAGCTACCAGTGGGCTTCGTGCGGCGGAGATTTTGTGGCTGTTAGCGGAGTTGATAACAGAGGGTCGTTAAGAGAAGCCTGCATGCAGTAGGCAAAGGAGTAATGTTTGCCGGCGGGGGACGTGCGGCGATTAACCTGTGCGGTAGTGAAAAGGAGTTAAAAAGAAGGAAGTGTGCGGATGCGGAAAGAATGGAATAATTGTGGTAGGCTGCCGGCTGAGTAGTTTGGTGAATGTTTGGTGTGGGTCCGGCGCTGCCGATTGGATGGTGGGGCTGCAGTGTGAGTCAGATAAAAAAAAAAAAAAAACATTAGTAGGATCCAATGGGACCAACTGGCATGTATAGAGGCGTGTAATGCAAAAGGGATGTTTTTGGTAGCATCTCTTGCTTGCGGCCATACCACCCTGAACACGCCCGATCTCATCTGATCTTGGAAACTAAGCAGTGTAGGGACTGGTTAGTACTTGGATGGGAGACCACCTGGGAATACCAGGTGCTGTAAGCTTTTCTCACTTTTACTTTATACAGGGGGCGCTCCACTTCACGATTAATTTAAATCTAGCACTCCCCTTCCATTTTACTATTTTATATATATATATTTTTTCTCTCTTTCATAAAGGCAGCTTTTAGAAACCGTTTTACTCTAAATACTTCCTGGTAATTCTAGGTGCTGTAAGCTGTTCGTGCCTTTATTCCACCAGGGCGCGATCTTCTCACAAACTTGAAGACTGTCACTCCCCATTCACGTTTTACAACTTATTGTTAATGATAAAGAGACAGCTTTTTACACACAGTTTTAAACAAAGTACTGATATTATTCCTCTTCAACTGACCGCTTTGTTTTCTATGCAAAAACCACTTCGCCACAGAAGACTCGATATTATTGGCATAGCAAGTTCTGCTCTTCTCCTTTCAAAACTTGCTAAAAGCTGTATTTAAAAGAACAGATTGGCCGGGGTAATTCACACCCTTCAATGCCAGCTTAATGTTTAGGTTAGTGGGAATCACAGAGGAATTAGGGATGGAAACTTCTTTGCTGGTGGTAGAAGCGGTCTGGTGAATTTTTAGAGAGAAGAGGCCGTCGATGTTTGAATGTAGAAAATTGTTCTGGCTGCAGCCTGCAGTATGGACTTGTTGGTGTGTGTAGCTCCCAGTGTTCTGACAGCGTGACGTTTTGGGGAAGCATGTGATTCAGCAGCTACCAGTGGGCTTCGTGCGGCGGAGATTTTGTGGCTGTTAGCGGAGTTGATAACAGAGGGTCGTTAAGAGAAGCCTGCATGCAGTAGGCAAAGGAGTAATGTTTGCCGGCGGGGGACGTGCGGCGATTAACCTGTGCGGTAGTGAAAAGGAGTTAAAAAGAAGGAAGTGTGCGGATGCGGAAAGAATGGAATAATTGTGGTAGGCTGCTGGCTGAGTGTTAGGTTGAAGAAACTGTTAGTAATCATTTGTTATCATTTCTGTATAATCAGCAATGAGTGTAAATATGTATATACATTATTTTGTTTTTCTTTACCTTCATACTTTAGATTATATTAGTTTACACGTATCCTGAGCACGTGTTTAAATAGTTGTCCACCTGAGTAAAACCAGAACTTCTTCTTCTCTCACAGTCTTTTCTTTGTTCTCACTCCAAGACCCCTGCCCCCCATTGACTATAAATAAAGGTGCCAAGGGGAACCACCCTTTGTAACACATTCCTTTGTAGCCTAGCATGCAGAGAGTGTGGTTACCCTTGTGCAAATAAAACTCTAAGTGTGTTGTCTCGTAATTAATGGTGTGTACAGAGTTGGAGTGGAAAGCCTGTCGCTTTCTCCAACATATACTGTATTGTAGTTTGGTCCTGTGTGCAGGGTTGGAGTGGAAAGCCTGACGCTTTCTCCAACATATTATTTGGTCCTTCGAGCCGGATCCGAGGACACCTGACGACATCGCCAGCGCACCGAGAGGAGCGACACCGAAGTCTGTCGACAGCCACTCGGAGACGGGTGCAAGAAAGACCTGTGACGTGAATTCGTCATCAGGCCGGTGGTTAGAACTGCGCTCGACGTCTGGTGATGTCTGACGGACCTCGGTGGCGGAACACAGGCACACAGGACAGGTGAGACAACAAAGGTTATTCAGCTAAATAACCGGGTCAATTGACGTGGGTTAGGCTTAGCCGTAATTAAGCAGAAAAGGGGTTAGGCTTAGCCGTAATTAAGCAGAAAAGGGGTTAGGCTTAGCCGTAATTAAGCGAAATATGAACATGCATGTATTGTGTGAATGACTGGACTAAGACTATTATAGAGGCTTAGAGTTGCTTTGGTCAGTCCATTTCTTATTTTGCCTGGTGGGAAAGAAGTACTGGTGATTGAAGGATCAAGGACGGGTTTCATCCCTGAAAACCGATACCGCTGCACGAACAGCGTGCAGTAGAAGGCCGTATTGGTGTCCTCCCATATATCTCGTACCAGTGAAATTCCACCCAGGACCTGTGTAGTGCGGAGACGGGAAAGAAAAAAAATGGGAAAGAATCAGAGTAAGAGGATTGAACTAGAGGGAGATGAGAAGTTTATGGAAGGATATAAACCAGGTTCAGGACAAATAAGTAATCAGAGGTGGAGAAAAAAACATGGGTTTGAAGGGAAACTCCACACTCCAGATATCTTAAAATTACAAGGAAATTTAAGACTAGAAATGTTACAAACCTTGAAGAAAGGAAAATTGGAGAAAAGGAAAAAAGAATATAAGTATTCAGATAATTGGTTGGAACAAAGTAAGTTAAGAGATGTACGTAGAAAGCAGAAAAAGGATGATAGAAAGGATAAATTAACTGCAGCCGCTCTAGTCACTTTAGATGATGAGACGGTGGCCAAAATAAAACATAGAGAAAATAGACCACCAGCACCGCCACTATTGCCTGCCCCCATGCAACCCGTAGATAGAAGGGAAATAAAACAACCATCAGCTATGGGCACAATACCAAAGAAGCCATCAGCTCTTCCTTCTTCCCCCATTATAACTAGGAGTAGAGATCCTACGTTATACCCTGTGCGCGATCTAGCTACTGCTAAGGTTCGATGGCATCCGCGAAATGAAGGCATTGATATTGATAGTGAAGAGGAAGAAATAGAATTACAATGCCCCCTAGTGGAGGTGGCAAACCCTAATAGAGAGCCAGATGGAGGACCTGAAACAATGTTAGTCTATAGACCATGGACAGCTGAAGATAGAACGGCAGCATTAAAGGGAATACCTCCTGTTGATGAAGGGGTACCAGAATTTTGGACAGCAATATTGGAACTACAGAGCAGTTTCCACCTGAATGGTAGAGAAATGTTCCAATGTTTAAGACAGCTGTTCAATCATAAATGGGGAAGAGTAGCAGGAGACTTTACTGGTCATGGACCAGACAATCAACCACTTGCACATAATTCACAAGCTCTGCAACAGAGTATGCAGCAATTACATGGAAGGATAGAGACAGTGTTTATGAGACGAGCAGATTATGGCAGAATTGCACAATGCAAGCAAAAAGATGGAGAAGAGCCAGAGGATTTTATGGATAGGATGAGAGTGGTGTTTAGAGGGAATTCAGGAATTCCTCATAATGAGGAAAATGGAGGAGTTTATCAGCAACAGTTAAAACGTGCGTTCATCACAGGGCTAAAACCTGAACTGAAGAGATACATAGATAAACATTGGGTACATCAGAATACTGGTTCAGTGCAGCAAGCCCTAGAATATGCCCAACACGCCCATACAGCACAAAAACAGAAATCAGACGCAGTGTTTGCTGCTAATGATACTGTTGCAATAATACATATGAATCCTCCGGGGAGGGGAGGGTTCAGAGGAAGGTCACGAGGCCGAGGAAGGGGGAGAGGTGCTTTTAGGAGCAATCAGCGAAATTTATTACAGCAAGATAACACTTGCTGGACATGCGGAAAACTTGGGCACTTAGCTAGGCAATGTAGAACCAAGTTTATAAACAACCCAAATTCCACAGAGAATCAATGACAATTAGCCTGTGAACTATCAAAAGAGCCAGATAAGCTGCAAAAACAGGATGAGACAGAAGAGATAGATTTGCAAGCAGTTTGCCAACTGCTAGCACTAAAACAACTTGAAGAACTACCAAAACGAAGGCTTATTATAAATGGGAAAATATATGAGTGCCTATGTGATACCGGAGCCTGTAGAACAGTGTTAACCACTAGCCCTCCAAGGGTCACCTTTTCCTCGTCCTCCATAAATATCCGAACTGCAGGAGGCCAAGCCAAAAGTCATCAATTGACAAATCCAGTTAGCATAAAAGATGAGGAAACAGAGTTAGAATGTCACGCCCAAGTGCTAATAAGCCCTTCATGTCCAGTCAATCTGTTAGGAAGGGATCTTATGATACAAATGGGTATTAGTGTGATTGCAACACCCACTGGCATGAAGGCTATAGTAGAAAAGCAAACTTTCGTGATACATGGCATGTCAGCTCCACAGTATTATTGGTCCCTAGATCTGGGGGGGACAGCACAGACACGTGAAATATTGAGAAAAACTAGAGAAAAGCAGTCCCCTAAACAAACCCAGTTCATGCCTGACGATGCCTTACACGTCACTATGTGGTACAAAGGCACCCCAGGACCAGATTATGCCTATGACAAAACGTTTCATGCCCTTCAAGACACTTGTATCACCTTACAACATATATATGTTAACTCCACTACTGGCTTTTCTGCTGCTTCAGTCATCTTATCTAATAAACAACAGGCTGTGTTCAGAGGGGGAACACCACACGTATCTCTATCAAAACCACCTCAGATGCAGTGGAAGGATGTAGAGATGTTCTTACGAGATTCCATGCACAGTTACAATGACTACCAACCCGTACCTGGCTCCTTTTGGAGCTATGACAAAAAACACAATGTGTGGCGGTTTCCTTTGGGATGGAGAGTTCAAACCACTCTCACCACACACTTGCAGGACCCAACCTGACAAATTTTTCCAACCCTGGAGGAGGGATCATGTCCAGATCTAGATCGCCTCCCGGAAGGGTTGTGGTCGTCCTCCCCCACTGATGTAGGACTGGTAAAGGGGTTTCCACCTTACAAAGTAATTGTGAAATCAGAACACCGTCCGGTAGTTAGACAATACCCGTTAAAACCTGAAGCAGAGAAAGGTATAGCCCCTGTAGTGCAGGATATGTTGGCATCAGGAATATTGCGAGAGGCTCCTGAGGCCACTTGCAATACTCCTATCTTCCCCGTCCAGAAGGGACATACAGGGAAATGGCGCATGGTGCAGGATTTAAGACCAGTAAATGAAATAGTACAACATGCTGCACCAGATGTGCCTAATCCACACCTTTTGTTAAATTCCTTGTCCCCTGACAAGAAGTATTTTTCAGTAGTGGATCTGAGTAATGCCTTTTTCTCAGTACCACTACATCCTGATTCACAACACTTATTTGGTTTCACTTATAAAGGACATAAATACACATACACTAGACTCCCTCAAGGGTTTTCAGAAAGTCCACATGTATATATACAATGGCACTGCGGTATTCAATGAGTTCCTGTAAAATACCGTCCCATAGTCAAGTGCTATTGTATGTAGATGATATATTAATTGCTTCAGATACAAAACAGCATTGCAAAGAAGCCACACTGTTAGTGTTACAGCATTTGTATGATACAGGACATAAGGCATCAAAACAAAAATTACAGTATTGCAGAGAGGAAGTTATATATCTTGGACATAAACTCTCCCAAAAAGGTCGATCGTTATTAGAAACTAGAAAACAGGCAATACAAGAGGCACCAAAGCCAAAGACTAAACAGCAAATGATGTCCTTCTTAGGACTTTGCAATTATTGCAGGGAATGGTTACCTGATTATGCTGCACTCGTTCAACCTTTACAAACCCTGATTTATGGGAAGGACATGGCACTGAAAGATAAAATTCAGTGGACAAAAGAAGGAGAATTGGCATTCACAAATCTAAAAATGATGTTACAAACTAATGTGACACTTGCTCAGCCAGATTATCAACAACCATTTACCCTATGTGTTGATGCAAATCAAGGGTATATGAAGGCAGTATTAACACAGCCATTCGGCGCAAAAGAGAGGCCATTAGCGTTCTATTCTAAACGATTAGATGCAGTGGCAGCTGGTTTTCCGCAGTGTTTGCAGGCATGTGCAGCTGCTGCAGAAGCAGTGAAATTATCAGCAGAATTAGTGTTGTGTCACCCACTCACTTTGAAGGTGCCACATTCAGTTTCTTTAGTTTTACTGCAGACGCCACTGCCATTCCTCACACATGTTAGACATCTGACCCTAGTCTCACTCCTGCTTTCACAGTCAAACATCACAATACAGCGATGTGGTCCTCTCAACCCTAGCACCCTTCTTCCGACAGCGGAAGATGGAGAGCCACATTCGTGCAAAGCAGTTGTGGAAGAACAAACCAAACCAAGAGCAGATATTTTACAGACCCCAATACCAGATTCAACGGTTGTTTTTGTAGATGGATCAGCATCAAAAAATGACATGGGGAAGAACAAGGTCGGATATGCTGTAGTTACATCTACTGAAGTGTTGGAGGCCAATGCACTTCCCCCTGCTTGTTCAGCACAAGTGGCTGAACTCTATGCTGTAATTAGGGCATGCGAGCTCTTCAAAAACAAGCCACTTACAATATACACTGATAGTCAATATGTGTTTGGAGCTGTTCATCACCATGCAAGAGTGTGGAAAAATAGAGGATTCAAGACATCGCAAGGAACATCTTTAACTCATACGAACCTATTACTCAGGTTGTTAGATGTTGTGCAATTACCATATTGCCTTGCGATATGCAAATGTAAGGCACACCAAACTGATGCTTCCGCAATAGCTAAAGGAAACAGTTTTGCGGACATGACGGCAAAAAGTGCTGCACAAAAACAACCTGCCTTAAATGTTACAGATGTCTTGTTGATAGATAGTGATGTACTATGTGATGCACAGACTCATGCACCTAAAACAGAAATACAGAGCTGGATTAAGAGAGGAGCAATACAACAAGGGAAAACTTATTATATGAATGACAAGCCCATCCTACCAAAAAATTTATACAAGACAGCTGCCTTAGTGAGCCATGGACACACCCATGTCTCAACAGGAGGGATGGTACATATTATCCAACAATACTTTTATACTATAAATTTTTCTGATTATGCAAAACAATTTTGTCGAGCGTGCTTAATTTGCTGTAAACACAATGCACAAGGCAACATAAGGCCAAAACGTGGCCAGTTTCCCGCAGCTGAATATCCATTTCAAATTGTACATATGGATTTCATTGAATTATCTTGGTCACAAGGGAAGAAGTACTGTCTAGTCATTATAGACACCTTTTCTAAGTGGGTAGAAATATACCCTGTAAAACACTGTGATGCAATGACCGTTGCAAAATGTTTGGTAGGCCATTATTTCCCTACCTATGGCATACCTCATATTATAAGATCGGACAATGGGACTCATTTTGTGAATCAAACCATGTCCCTTTGCTCACAAGCACTCGGGTTTACGATCAAAAATCATTGCGCTTATCACCCCCAGAGCGCAGGCTTAGTGGAAAGGACCAACGGCACCATTAAAACAAGACTCAGAAAGACAGTGGAAGAGACAAAAAGACCGTGGCCAGAATGTTTGTCTCTAGTAAAATTATGGATGAGAATAACTCCCACTCCTGCAGGATTGACACCATTTGAAATAGTGTATGGTAGACCGTTTCCCTTAGCAACCGAAATGAGTGATATAGGAAAAGCAGACAGAGAAAATACGTTAGCCGATTGGATGCGTAAGCTATTATCATCACAACAAAAACATAACCCCAGTAGTCTGCCAGTAAATTCTGTTTCTGTTCAACAGGATAATCTGCAGCCAGGAGATTGGATCCTGGTCAAGGTCCTGTTGCGAAAGGATTGGAGCACACCCCGGTGGGACGGACCCTATCAAGTCCTGCTCACAACACCAACAGCGGTGAAAATAGCAGAGCGACCTTCCTGGATACATAAGAGTCACTGTAAGCCCATCAAGCCCGTATCAGAGACCTCTGTACCTTCGGAGTAGCAGTGGAAGTCCGCTACAAAGGCGCAGCAATCAATAGGATACTGACGTCTCAACCCGGTGAAGAAAACAGCTGATCTGCACTCCATTTAGAATGGCTCTGATTGGGTGGGGATGTGGTAAGGTAACTCTCGGTGTAATTCTCTTTATGGGAATTGTTGGTCTGCTTCTGCACTCACCAGAGCAGGTGTTTCGCCCACCTAGATGGACACATGATGGTTCCCACCTGAGACCTATCTCCACAAATGAGACCCATCCTTTCCTACAAAATTACTGGTACTGTTATGTTTATGATTCAGCAAAGAAAGACAATTTAACTAATTGTTATGTCTGTACCCACATGCCATCTCATGCCGATGGATTAACTATATATGGGAAACCTATGAATAAGTCACAAGCAAAGTGTGCTGCCTCTTTTGCAGGTGTAGGCTATCAGCATGATAATATAAAAATAAATGACACAGATCCATATACTGCTGGTTTGGATAATGGCGTATGTGCACAGCAGTTTTGGATCGATTTTGCTATAAAAGTGTCAAATATATCCTTACCTTTATCTGTCCACCTGAACATGGACCCTAAAACATTTAATCACTCAATGTGTTATGACCAAATGAACAGCACCCACCATATGGGGAACACCACCAACTGTGCCCAAATACTAGTACACGGAGAAGGTGCCCCGGTAAACATAAGTGGATTTAGTAATGGCACCTACTGGGTGCAAGGAGTAGCTTGGTTATGTGGACCCCGCGCATATTTCGTTTTGCCCTATAACTGGTATGGTGTGTGCGCTCCAATCTTTGTGTCAGACCATACTTTCCTGGTGTCACTGTCGTCTACACCAGCGAACCGCAGGCGCCGGTCCATCATAACTACAGCTTCTCTCCGTCCTCATGACAGTGTCTGGGGTTCAGATGTTCCCCAGGAGTTCAAACATTGGTCTACAGACCAGAAAGTATTAATGTCTCTTTTTCCCTGGGTAGGAACAGCAAAGAATACGTTACGATTAGAAACTATTGATTATCGTTTGGGGCTGTTCATAAATAACTCCATCATAATAAATGAGCAACAGAATGGAGAGATAGATGCTATTAAACAGATGGTCATTCAGAATAGAATGGTTTTAGACATACTTACTGCTGCACAAGGTGGTGTGTGCGTGCTCTTAAATAATACCTGCTGTACATATATTCCCGATAATGTGCACTCACCCAACATGACTACAGCCTTGGACCGTCTGCGAGAACTTCAAAAGATCATGACCTTAGACCCTCATGCTGGCCCCTCATGGTTGAATTGGTTTCTTACTGGGTCCTGGTGGCAGTTACTGCTAAAGTTCTCACTCCCCATTCTTGTTACATTATTATTTGTATGTTGTTGTTTCATTTGTATTATACCCTGCCTCCGTTCCATGATACAACATACTTTTAGTTCTGTTTTTCTGCTATACACTGCAGAAGAACGAATGGATTTACTAACCTTGTCTAGCCCTCTTAATAATGATGATGATGTGATCTGAATGACGGTTGTGCTGAAAGTGTTTTTGCAATTTGTACAATACTGATGCTTCTGATCATACTGTCATGATAAACAGGAGGGACTGTTAGGTTGAAGAAACTGTTATTAATCATTTGTTATCATTTCTGTATAATCAGCAATGAGTGTAAATATGTATATACATTATTTTGTTTTTCTTTACCTTCATACTTTAGATTATATTAGTTTACACGTATCCTGAGCACGTGTTTAAATAGTTGTCCACCTGAGTAAAACCAGAACTTCTTCTTCTCTCACAGTCTTTTCTTTGTTCTCACTCCAAGACCCCTGCCTCCCATTGACTATAAATAAAGGTGCCAAGGGGAACCACCCTTTGTAACACATTCCTTTGTAGCCTAGCATGCAGAGAGTGTGGTTACCCTTGTGCAAGTAAAACTCTAAGTGTGTTGTCTCGTGATTAATGGTGTGTACAGAGTTGGAGTGGAAAGCCTGTCGCTTTCTCCAACATATACTGTATTGTAGTTTGGTCCTGTGTGCAGGGTTGGAGTGGAAAGCCTGACGCTTTCTCCAACACTGAGTAGTTTGGTGAATGTTTGGTGTGGGTCCGGCGCTGCCGATTGGATGGTGGGGCTGCAGTGTGAGTCAGATAAAAAAAAAAAAAAAAAACATTAGTAGGATGCAATGGGACCAACTGGCATGTATAGAGAGAGGCGTGTAATGCAAAAGGGCTGTTTTTGGTAGCGTCTCTCGCTTGCGGCCATACCACCCTGAACACGCCCGATCTCATCTGATCTCGGAAGCTAAGCAGGGTAGGGTCTGATTAGTACTTGGATGGGAGACCACCTGGGAATACCAGGTGCTGTAAGCTTTTCTCACTTTTACTTTATACAGGGGGCGCTCCACTTCACGATTAATTTAAATCTAGCACTCCCCTTCCATTTTACTATTTTATATATATATATTTTTTCTCTCTTTCATAAAGGCAGCTTTTAGAAACCGTTTTACTCTAAATACTTCCTGGTAATTCTAGGTGCTGTAAGCTGTTCGTGCCTTTATTCCACCAGGGCGCGATCTTCTCACAAACTTGAAGACTGTCACTCCCCATTCACGTTTTACAACTTATTGTTAATGATAAAGAGACAGCTTTTTACACACAGTTTTAAACAAAGTACTGATATTATTCCTCTTCAACTGACCGCTTTGTTTTCTATTCAAAAACCACTTCGCCACAGAAGACTCGATATTATTGGCATAGCAAGTTCTGCTCTTCTCCTTTCAAAACTTGCTAAAAGCTGTATTTAAAAGAACAGATTGGCCGGGGTAATTCACACCCTTCAATGCCAGCTTAATGTTTAGGTTAGTGGGAATCACAGAGGAATTAGGGATGGAAACTTCTTTGCTGGTGGTAGAAGCGGTCTGGTGAATTTTTAGAGAGAAGAGGCCGTCGATGTTTGAATGTAGAAAATTGTTCTGGCTGCAGCCTGCAGTATGGACTTGTTGGTGTGTGTAGCTCCCAGTGTTCTGACAGCGCGACGTTTTGGGGAAGCATGTGATTCAACAGCTACCAGTGGGCTTCGTGCGGCGGAGATTTTGTGGCTGTTAGCGGAGTTGATAACAGAGGGTCGTTAAGAGAAGCCTGCATGCAGTAGGCAAAGGAGTAATGTTTGCCGGCGGGGCACGTGCGGCGATTAACCTGTGCGGTAGTGAAAAGGAGTTAAAAAGAAGGAAGTGTGCGGATGCGGAAAGAATGGAATAATTGTGGTAGGCTGCCGGCTGAGTAGTTTGGTGAATGTTTGGTGTGGGTCCGGCGCTGCCGATTGGATGGTGGTGCTGCAGTGTGAGTCAGATAAAAAAAAAATAAAAAACCAGGAGTAGGATCCAATGGGACTAACTGGCATGTATAGACGCGTGTAATGCAAAAGGGCTGTTTTTGGTCACGTCTCTCGCTTATGGCCATACCACCCTGAACACGCCCGATCTCATCCGATCTCGGAAGCCAAGCAGGGTAGGGTCTAGTTAGTACTTGGATGGGAGACCTCCTGGGAATACCAGGTGCTGTAAGCTTTTCTCACTTTTACTTTATACAGGGGGCGCTCCACTTCACGATTAATTTAAATCTATCACTCCCCTTCCATTTTACTATTTTATATATATATATATATTTTACTCTCATTCATAAAGGCAGCTTTTACACACCGTTTTACTCTAAATACTTCCTGGTAATTCTAGGTGCTGTAAGCTGTTCGTGCCTTTATTCCACCAGGGTGCGATCTTCTCACAAACTTGAAGACTGTCACTCCCCATTCACGTTTTACAACTTATTGTTAATAATAAAGAGACAGCTTTTTACACACAGTTTTAAACAAAGTACTGATATAATTCCTCTTCAACTCACCGCTTTGTTTTCTATGCAAAAACCACTTCGCCACAGAAGACTTGATATTGTTGGCATAGCAAGGTCTGCTCTTCTCCTCCTTTCAAAACTTGCTAAAAGCTGTATTTAAAAGAGCAGGTTGGCCGGGGTAATTCACACCCTTCAATGCCAGATTAATGTTTAGGTTAGTGGGAATCACAGAGGAATTAGGGATGGAAACTTCTTTGCTGATGGTAGAAGCGGTCTGGTGAATTTTTAGAGAGAAGAGGCCGTCGATGTTTCAATGTAGAAAATTGTTCTGGCTGCAGCCTGCAGTATGGACTTGTTGGCGTGTGTAGCTCCCAGTGTTCTGACAGCGTAAAGTTTTGGGGAAGCATGTGATTCAACAGCTACCAGTGGGCTTCAAGCGGCAGAGATTTTGTGGCTGTTAGCGGAGTTGATAACAGAGGGTCGTTAAGAGAAGCCTGCATGAGGTAGGCAAAGGAGTAATGTTTGCCGGCGGGGGACATGCGGCGATTAACCTGTGCGGTAGTGAAAAGGACTTAAAGAGAAGGAAGTGTGCGGATGCGGAAAGAATGGAATAATTGTGGTAGGCTGCCGGCTGAGTAGTTTGTTGAATGTTTGGTGTGGTTCCGGCACTGCCGATTGGATGGTGGTGCTGCAGTGTGAGTCAGATAAAAAAAAAAAAAAAACAGGAGTAGGATCCAATGGGACTAACTGGCATGTATAGAGGCGTGTAATGCAAAAGGGCTGTTTTTGGTAGCGTCTTTCACTTACGCCCATACCACCCTGAACGCGCCCGATCTCGTGTGATCTCGGAAGCTAAGCAGGGTAGGGTCTGGTTAGTACTTGAATGGGAGACCACCTGGGAATACCAGGTGCTGTAAGCTTTTCTCACTTTTACTTTATACAGGGGGCGCTCCACTTCACGATTAATTTAAATCTAGCACTCCCCTTCCATTTTACTATTTTATATATATATATTTTTTCTCTCTTTCATAAAGGCAGCTTTTAGAAACCGTTTTACTCTAAATACTTCCTGGTAATTCTAGGTGCTGTAAACTGTTCGTGCCTTTATTCCACCAGCGCGCGATCTTCTCACAAACTTGAAGACTGTCACTCCCCATTCACGTTTTACAACTTATTGTTAATGATAAAGAGACAGCTTTTTACACACAGTTTTAAACAAAGTACTGATATTATTCCTCTTCAACTCACCGCTTTGTTTTCTATGCAAAAACCACTTCGCCACAGAAGACTCGATATTATTGGCATAGCAAGTTCTGCTCTTCTCCTCCCTTCAAAACTTGCTAAAAGCTGTATTTAAAAGAGCAGGTTGGCCGGGGTAATTCACACCCTTCAATGCCAGATTAATGTTTAGGTTAGTGGGAATCACAGAGGTATTAGGGATGGAAACTTCTTTGCTGGTGGTAGAAGCGGTCTGGTGAATTTTTAGAGAGAAGAGGCCGTCGATGTTTGAATGTAGAAAATTGTTCTGGCTGCAGCCTGCAGTATGGACTTGTTGGTGTGTGTAGCTCCCAGTGTTCTGACAGCGCAACGTTTTGGGGAAGCATGTGATTCAGCAGCTACCAGTGGGCTTCGTGCGGCGGAGATTTTGTGGCTGTTAGCGGAGTTGATAACAGAGGGTCGTTAAGAGAAGCCTGCATGCAGTAGGCAAAGGAGTAATGTTTGCTGGCGGTGGACGTGCGGCGATTAACCTGTGCGGTAGTGAAAAGGAGTTAAAGAGAAGGAAGTGTGCGGATGCGGAAAGAATGGAATAATTGTGGTAGGCTGCCGGCTGAGTAGTTTGGTGAATGTTTGGTGTGGGTCCGGCGCTGCCGATTGGATGGTGGTGCTGCAGTGTGAGTCAGATAAAAAAAAAAAAAAAAACATTAGTAGGATACAATGGGACCAACTGGCATGTATAGAGGCGTGTAATGCAAAAGGGCTGTTTTTGGTAGCGTCTCTCGCTTATGGCCGTACCACCCTGAACACGCCCGATCTAGTCTGATCTTGGAAGCTAAGCAGGGTAGGGTCTGGTTAGTACTTGGATGGGCGACCACCTGGGAATACCAGGTGCTGTAAGCTTTTCTCACTTTTACTTTATACAGGGGGCGCTCCACTTCACGATTAATTTAAATCTAGCACTCCCCTTCCATTTTACTATTTTAAATATATATTTTTTTTCTCTCTTTCATAAAGGCAGCTTTTAGAAACCGTTTTACTCTAAATACTTCCTGGTAATTCTAGGTGCTGTAAGCTGTTCGTGCCTTTATTCCACCAGGGCGCGATCTTCTCACAAACTTGAAGACTGTCACTCCCCATTCACGTTTTACAACTTATTGTTAATGATAAAGAGACATCTTTTTACACACAGTTTTAAACAAAGTACTGATATTATTCCTCTTCAACTCACCGCTTTGTTTTCTATGCAAAAACCACTTCGCCACAGAAGACTCGATATTATTGGCATAGCAAGTTCTGCTCTTCTCCTTTCAAAACGTGCTAAAAGCTGTATTTAAAAGAACAGATTGGCCGGGGTAATTCACACCCTTCAATGCCAGCTTAATGTTTAGGTTAGTGGGAATCACAGAGGAATTAGGGATGGAAACTTCTTTGCTGGTGGTAGAAGCGGTCTGGTGAATTTTTAGAGAGAAGAGGCCGTCGATGGTTGAATGTAGAAAATTGTTCTGGCTGCAGCCTGCAGTATGGACTTGGTGTGTGTAGCTCCCAGTGTTCTGACAGCGCGACGTTTTGGGGAAGCATGTGATTCAGCAGCTACCAGTGGGCTTCGTGCGGCGGAGATTTTGTGGCTGTTAGCGGAGTTGATAACAGAGGTTCGTTAAGAGAAGCCTGCATGCAGTAGGCAAAGGAGTAATGTTTGCCGGCGGGGGACGTGCGGCGATTAACCTGTGCGGTAGTGAAAAGGAGTTAAAAGGAAGGAAGTGTGCGGATGCGGAAAGAATGGAATAATTGTGGTAGGCTGCCGGCTGAGTAGTTTGGTGAATGTTTGGTGTGGGTCCGGCGCTGCCGATTGGATGGTGGGGCTGCAGTGTGAGTCAGATAAAAAAAATAAATAAAATTAGTAGGATCCAATGGGACCAACTGGCATGTATAGAGGCGTGTAATGCAAAAGGGCTGTTTTTGGTAGCATCTCTCGCTTACGGCCATACCAACCTGAACACGCCCGATCTTGTCTGATCTCGGAAGCCAAGCAGGGTAGGGTCTGGTTAGTACTTGGATGGGAGACCTCCTGGGAATACCAGGTGCTGTAAGCTTTTCTCACTTTTACTTTATACAGGGGGCGCTCCACTTCACGTTTAATTTAAATCTATCACTCCCCTTCCATTTTACTATTTAATATATATATATATATATATATTTTTCTCTCATTCATAAAGGCAGCTTTTACACACCGTTTTACTCTAAATACTTCCTGGTAATTCTAGGTGCTGTAAGCTGTTCGTGCCTTTATTCCACCAGGGCGCGATCTTCTCACAAACTTGAAGACTGTCACTCCCCATTCACGTTTTACAACTTATTGTTAATGATAAAGAGACAGCTTTTTACACACAGTTTTAAACAAAGTACTGATATTATTCCTCTTCAACTGACCGCTTTGTTTTCTATGCAAAAACCACTTCGCCACAGAAGACTCGATATTATTGGCATAGCAAGTTCTGCTCTTCTCCTTTCAAAACTTGCTAAAAGCTGTATTTAAAAGAACAGATTGGCCGGGGTAATTCACACCCTTCAATGCCAGCTTAATGTTTAGGTTAGTGGGAATCACAGAGGAATTAGGGATGGAAACTTCTTTGCTGGTGGTAGAAGCGGTCTGGTGAATTTTTAGAGAGAAGAGGCCGTCGATGTTTGAATGTAAAAAATTGTTCTGGCTGCAGCCTGCAGTATGGACTTGTTGGTGTGTGTAGCTCCCAGTGTTCTGACAGCGCGACGTTTTGGGGAAGCATGTGATTCAGCAGCTACCAGTGGCCTTCGTGCGGCGGAGATTTTGTGGCTGTTAGCGGAGTTGATAACAGAGGGTCGTTAAGAGAAGCCTGCATGCAGTAGGTAAAGGAGTAATGTTTGTCGGCGGGGGACGTGCGGCGATTAACCTGTGCGGTAGTGAAAAGGAGTTAAAAAGAAGGAAGTGTGCGGATGCGGAAAGAATGGAATAATTGTGGTAGGCTGCCGGCTGAGTAGTTTGGTGAATGTTTGGTGTGGGTCCGGCGTTGCCGATTGGATGGTGGGGCTGCAGTGTGAGTCAGATAAAAAAAAAAAAAAAACATTAGTAGGATCCAATGGGACCAACTGGCATGTATAGAGGCGTATAATGCAAAAGGGCTGTTTTTGGTAGCATCTCTCGCATACGGCCATACCACCCTGAACACGCCCGATCTCGTCTGATCTCGGAAGCTAAGCAGGGTAGGGTCTGGTTAGTACTTGGATGGGGGACCTCCTGGGAATACCAGGTGCTGTAAGCTTTTCTCACTTTTACTTTATACAGGGGACACTCCACTTCACGATTAATTTAAATCTATCACTCCCCTTACATTTTACTATTTTATATATATCTATATATTTTTCTCTCATTCATAAAGGCAGCTTTTACACACCGTTTTACTCTAAATACTTCCTGGTAATTCTAGGTGCTGTAAGCTGTTCGTGCCTTTATTCCACCAGGGCGCGATCTTCTCACAAACTTGAAGACTGTCACTCCCCATTCACGTTTTACAACTTATTGTTAATAATAGAGAGACAGCTTTTTACACACAGTTTTAAACAAAGTACTGATATTATTCCTCTTCAACTGACCGCTTTGTTTTCTATGCAAAAACCACTTCGCCACAGAAGACTCGATATTATTGGCATAGCAAGTTCTGCTCTTCTCCTTTCAAAACTTGCTAAAAGCTGTATTTAAAAGAACAGATTGGCCGGGGTAATTCACACCCTTCAATGCCAGCTTAATGTTTAGGTTAGTGGGAATCACAGAGGAATTAGGGATGGAAACTTCTTTGCTGGTGGTAGAAGCGGTCTGGTGAATTTTTAGAGAGAAGAGGCCGTCGATGTTTGAATGTAAAAAATTGTTCTGGCTGCAGCCTGCAGTATGGACTTGTTGGTGTGTGTAGCTCCCAGTGTTCTGACAGCGCGACGTTTTGGGGAAGCATGTGATTCAGCAGCTACCAGTGGCCTTCGTGCGGCGGAGATTTTGTGGCTGTTAGCGGAGTTGATAACAGAGGGTCGTTAAGAGAAGCCTGCATGCAGTAGGTAAAGGAGTAATGTTTGTCGGCGGGGGACGTGCGGCGATTAACCTGTGCGGTAGTGAAAAGGAGTTAAAAAGAAGGAAGTGTGCGGATGCGGAAAGAATGGAATAATTGTGGTAGGCTGCCGGCTGAGTAGTTTGGTGAATGTTTGGTGTGGGTCCGGCGTTGCCGATTGGATGGTGGGGCTGCAGTGTGAGTCAGATAAAAAAAAAAAAAAAACATTAGTAGGATCCAATGGGACCAACTGGCATGTATAGAGGCGTATAATGCAAAAGGGCTGTTTTTGGTAGCATCTCTCGCATACGGCCATACCACCCTGAACACGCCCAATCTCGTCTGATCTCGGAAGCTAAGCAGGGTAGGGTCTGGTTAGTACTTGGATGGGGGACCTCCTGGGAATACCAGGTGCTGTAAGCTTTTCTCACTTTTACTTTATACAGGGGACACTCCACTTCACGATTAATTTAAATCTATCACTCCCCTTACATTTTACTATTTTATATATATCTATATATTTTTCTCTCATTCATAAAGGCAGCTTTTACACACCGTTTTACTCTAAATACTTCCTGGTAATTCTAGGTGCTGTAAGCTGTTCGTGCCTTTATTCCACCAGGGCGCGATCTTCTCACAAACTTGAAGACTGTCACTCCCCATTCACGTTTTACAACTTATTGTTAATAATAGAGAGACAGCTTTTTACACACAGTTTTAAACAAAGTACTGATATAATTCCTCTTCAACTCACCGGTTTGTTTTCTATGCAAAAACCACTTGACCACAGAAGACTCGATATTATTGGCATAGCAAGGTCTGCTCTTCTCCTCCTTTCAAAACTCGCTAAAAGCTGTATTTAAAAGAGCAGGTTGGCCGGGGTAATTCACACCCTTCAATGCCAGCTTAATGTTTAGGTTAGTGGGAATCACAGAGGAATTAGGGATGGAAACTTCTTTGCTGGTGGTAGAAGCGTTCTGGTGAATTTTTAGAGAGAAGAGGCCGTCAATGTTTGAATGTAGAAAATTGTTCTGGCTGCAGCCTGCAGTATGGACTTGTTGGTGTGTGTAGCTCCCAGTGTTCTGACAGCGTGACGTTTTGGGGAAGCATGTGATTCAGCAGCTACCAGTGGGCTTCGTGCGGCGGAGATTTTGTGGCTGTTAGCGGAGTTGATAACAGAGGGTCGTTAAGAGAAGCCTGCATGCAGTAGGCAAAGGAGTAATGTTTGCCGGCGGGGGACGTGCGGCGATTAACCTGTGCGGTAGTGAAAAGGAGTTAAAAAGAAGGAAGTGTGCGGATGCGGAAAGAATGGAATAATTGTGGTAGGCTGCCGGCTGAGTAGTTTGGTGAATGTTTGGTGTGGGTCCGGCGCTGCCGATTGGATGGTGGGGCTGCAGTTTGAGTCAGATAAAAAAAAAAAAAAAACATTAGTAGGATACAATGGGACCAACTGGCATGTATAGAGGCGTGTAATGCAAAAGGGCTGTTTTTGGTAACGTCTCTCGCTTATGGCCGTACCACCCTGAACACGCCCGATCTCGTCTGATCTTGGAAGCTAAGCAGGGTAGCGTCTGGTTAGTACTTGGATGGGCGACCCCCTGGGAATACCAGGTGCTGTAAGCTTTTCTCACTTTTACTTTATACAGGGGGCGCTCCACTTCACGTTTAATTTAAATCTATCACTCCCCTTCCATTTTACTATTTAATATATATATATATATATATATTTTTTTTTCTCTCATTCATAAAGGCAGCTTTTACACACCGTTTTACTCTAAATACTTCCTGGTAATTCTAGGTGCTGTAAGCTGTTCGTGCCTTTATTCCACCAGGGCGCGATCTTCTCACAAACTTGAAGACTGTCACTCCCCATTCACGTTTTACAACTTATTGTTAATGATAAAGAGACAGCTTTTTACACACAGTTTTAAACAAAGTACTGATATTATTCCTCTTCAACTGACCGCTTTGTTTTCTATGCAAAAACCACTTCGCCACAGAAGACTCGATATTATTGGCATAGCAAGTTCTGCTCTTCTCCTTTCAAAACTTGCTAAAAGCTGTATTTAAAAGAACAGATTGGCCGGGGTAATTCACACCCTTCAATGCCAGCTTAATGTTTAGGTTAGTGGGAATCACAGAGGAATTAGGGATGGAAACTTCTTTGCTGGTGGTAGAAGCGGTCTGGTGAATTTTTAGAGAGAAGAGGCCGTCGATGTTTGAATGTAAAAAATTGTTCTGGCTGCAGCCTGCAGTATGGACTTGTTGGTGTGTGTAGCTCCCAGTGTTCTGACAGCGCGACGTTTTGGGGAAGCATGTGATTCAGCAGCTACCAGTGGCCTTCGTGCGGCGGAGATTTTGTGGCTGTTAGCGGAGTTGATAACAGAGGGTCGTTAAGAGAAGCCTGCATGCAGTAGGTAAAGGAGTAATGTTTGTCGGCGGGGGACGTGCGGCGATTAACCTGTGCGGTAGTGAAAAGGAGTTAAAAAGAAGGAAGTGTGCGGATGCGGAAAGAATGGAATAATTGTGGTAGGCTGCCGGCTGAGTAGTTTGGTGAATGTTTGGTGTGGGTCCGGCGTTGCCGATTGGATGGTGGGGCTGCAGTGTGAGTCAGATAAAAAAAAAAAAAAAACATTAGTAGGATCCAATGGGACCAACTGGCATGTATAGAGGCGTATAATGCAAAAGGGCTGTTTTTGGTAGCATCTCTCGCATACGGCCATACCACCCTGAACACGCCCGATCTCGTCTGATCTCGGAAGCTAAGCAGGGTAGGGTCTGGTTAGTACTTGGATGGGGGACCTCCTGGGAATACCAGGTGCTGTAAGCTTTTCTCACTTTTACTTTATACAGGGGACACTCCACTTCACGATTAATTTAAATCTATCACTCCCCTTACATTTTACTATTTTATATATATCTATATATTTTTCTCTCATTCATAAAGGCAGCTTTTACACACCGTTTTACTCTAAATACTTCCTGGTAATTCTAGGTGCTGTAAGCTGTTCGTGCCTTTATTCCACCAGGGCGCGATCTTCTCACAAACTTGAAGACTGTCACTCCCCATTCACGTTTTACAACTTATTGTTAATAATAAAGAGACAGCTTTTTACACACAGTTTTAAACAAAGTACTGATATAATTCCTCTTCAACTCACCGGTTTGTTTTCTATGCAAAAACCACTTGACCACAGAAGACTCGATATTATTGGCATAGCAAGGTCTGCTCTTCTCCTCCTTTAAAAACTCGCTAAAAGCTGTATTTAAAAGAGCAGGTTGGCCGGGGTAATTCACACCCTTCAATGCCAGCTTAATGTTTAGGTTAGTGGGAATCACAGAGGAATTAGGGATGGAAACTTCTTTGCTGGTGGTAGAAGCGTTCTGGTGAATTTTTAGAGAGAAGAGGCCGTCAATGTTTGAATGTAGAAAATTGTTCTGGCTGCAGCCTGCAGTATGGACTTGTTGGTGTGTGTAGCTCCCAGTGTTCTGACAGCGTGACGTTTTGGGGAAGCATGTGATTCAGCAGCTACCAGTGGGCTTCGTGCGGCGGAGATTTTGTGGCTGTTAGCGGAGTTGATAACAGAGGGTCGTTAAGAGAAGCCTGCATGCAGTAGGCAAAGGAGTAATGTTTGCCGGCGGGGGACGTGCGGCGATTAACCTGTGCGGTAGTGAAAAGGAGTTAAAAAGAAGGAAGTGTGCGGATGCGGAAAGAATGGAATAATTGTGGTAGGCTGCCGGCTGAGTAGTTTGGTGAATGTTTGGTGTGGGTCCGGCGCTGCCGATTGGATGGTGGGGCTGCAGTGTGAGTCAGATAAAAAAAAAAAAAAAACATTAGTAGGATCCAATGGGACCAACTGGCATGTATAGAGGCGTGTAATGCAAAAGGGATGTTTTTGGTAGCATCTCTTGCTTGCGGCCATACCACCCTGAACACGCCCGATCTCATCTGATCTTGGAAACTAAGCAGTGTAGGGACTGGTTAGTACTTGGATGGGAGACCACCTGGGAATACCAGGTGCTGTAAGCTTTTCTCACTTTTACTTTATACAGGGGGCGCTCCACTTCACGATTAATTTAAATCTAGCACTCCCCTTCCATTTTACTATTTTATATATATATTTTTTTTCTCTCTTTCATAAAGGCAGCTTTTAGAAACCGTTTTACTCTAAATACTTCCTGGTAATTCTAGGTGCTGTAAGCTGTTCGTGCCTTTATTCCACCAGGGCGCGATCTTCTCACAAACTTGAAGACTGTCACTCCCCATTCACGTTTTACAACTTATTGTTAATGATAAAGAGACAGCTTTTTACACACAGTTTTAAACAAAGTACTGATATTATTCCTCTTCAACTGACCGCTTTGTTTTCTATGCAAAAACCACTTCGCCACAGAAGACTCGATATTATTGGCATAGCAAGTTCTGCTCTTCTCCTTTCAAAACTTGCTAAAAGCTGTATTTAAAAGAACAGATTGGCCGGGGTAATTCACACCCTTCAATGCCAGCTTAATGTTTAGGTTAGTGGGAATCACAGAGGAATTAGGGATGGAAACTTCTTTGCTGGTGGTAGAAGCGGTCTGGTGAATTTTTAGAGAGAAGAGGCCGTCGATGTTTGAATGTAGAAAATTGTTCTGGCTGCAGCCTGCAGTATGGACTTGTTGGTGTGTGTAGCTCCCAGTGTTCTGACAGCGTGACGTTTTGGGGAAGCATGTGATTCAGCAGCTACCAGTGGGCTTCGTCCGGCGGAGATTTTGTGGCTGTTAGCGGAGTTGATAACAGAGGGTCGTTAAGAGAAGCCTGCATGCAGTAGGCAAAGGAGTAATGTTTGCCGGCGGGGGACGTGCGGCGATTAACCTGTGCGGTAGTGAAAAGGAGTTAAAAAGAAGGAAGTGTGCGGATGCGGAAAGAATGGAATAATTGTGGTAGGCTGCTGGCTGAGTGTTAGGTTGAAGAAACTGTTAGTAATCATTTGTTATCATTTCTGTATAATCAGCAATGAGTGTAACTATGTATATACATTATTTTGTTTTTCTTTACCTTCATACTTTAGATTATATTAGTTTACACGTATCCTGAGCACGTGTTTAAATAGTTGTCCACCTGAGTAAAACCAGAACTTCTTCTTCTCTCACAGTCTTTTCTTTGTTCTCACTCCAAGACCCCTGCCCCCCATTGACTATAAATAAAGGTGCCAAGGGGAACCACCCTTTGTAACACATTCCTTTGTAGCCTAGCATGCAGAGAGTGTGGTTACCCTTGTGCAAATAAAACTCTAAGTGTGTTGTCTCGTAATTAATGGTGTGTACAGAGTTGGAGTGGAAAGCCTGTCGCTTTCTCCAACATATACTGTATTGTAGTTTGGTCCTGTGTGCAGGGTTGGAGTGGAAAGCCTGACGCTTTCTCCAACATATTATTTGGTCCTTCGAGCCGGATCCGAGGACACCTGACGACATCGCCAGCGCACCGAGAGGAGCGACACCGAAGTCTGTCGACAGCCACTCGGAGACGGGTGCAAGAAAGACCTGTGACGTGAATTCGTCATCAGGCCGGTGGTTAGAACTGCGCTCGACGTCTGGTGATGTCTGACGGACCTCGGTGGCGGAACACAGGCACACAGGACAGGTGAGACAACAAAGGTTATTCAGCTAAATAACCGGGTCAATTGACGTGGGTTAGGCTTAGCCGTAATTAAGCAGAAAAGGGGTTAGGCTTAGCCGTAATTAAGCAGAAAAGGGGTTAGGCTTAGCCGTAATTAAGCGAAATATGAACATGCATGTATTGTGTGAATGACTGGACTAAGACTATTATAGAGGCTTAGAGTTGCTTTGGTCAGTCCATTTCTTATTTTGCCTGGTGGGAAAGAAGTACTGGTGATTGAAGGATCAAGGACGGGTTTCATCCCTGAAAACCGATACCGCTGCACGAACAGCGTGCAGTAGAAGGCCGTATTGGTGTCCTCCCATATATCTCGTACCAGTGAAATTCCACCCAGGACCTGTGTAGTGCGGAGATGGGAAAGAAAAAAAATGGGAAAGAATCAGAGTAAGAGGATTGAACTAGAGGGAGATGAGAAGTTTATGGAAGGATATAAACCAGGTTCAGGACAAATAAGTAATCAGAGGTGGAGAAAAAAACATGGGTTTGAAGGGAAACTCCACACTCCAGATATCTTAAAATTACAAGGAAATTTAAGACTAGAAATGTTACAAACCTTGAAGAAAGGAAAATTGGAGAAAAGGAAAAAAGAATATAAGTATTCAGATAATTGGTTGGAACAAAGTAAGTTAAGAGATGTACGTAGAAAGCAGAAAAAGGATGATAGAAAGGATAAATTAACTGCAGCCGCTCTAGTCACTTTAGATGATGAGACGGTGGCCAAAATAAAACATAGAGAAAATAGACCACCAGCACCGCCACTATTGCCTGCCCCCATGCAACCCGTAGATAGAAGGGAAATAAAACAACCATCAGCTATGGGCACAATACCAAAGAAGCCATCAGCTCTTCCTTCTTCCCCCATTATAACTAGGAGTAGAGATCCTACGTTATACCCTGTGCGCGATCTAGCTACTGCTAAGGTTCGATGGCATCCGCGAAATGAAGGCATTGATATTGATAGTGAAGAGGAAGAAATAGAATTACAATGCCCCCTAGTGGAGGTGGCAAACCCTAATAGAGAGCCAGATGGAGGACCTGAAACAATGTTAGTCTATAGACCATGGACAGCTGAAGATAGAACGGCAGCATTAAAGGGAATACCTCCTGTTGATGAAGGGGTACCAGAATTTTGGACAGCAATATTGGAACTACAGAGCAGTTTCCACCTGAATGGTAGAGAAATGTTCCAATGTTTAAGACAGCTGTTCAATCATAAATGGGGAAGAGTAGCAGGAGACTTTACTGGTCATGGACCAGACAATCAACCACTTGCACATAATTCACAAGCTCTGCAACAGAGTATGCAGCAATTACATGGAAGGATAGAGACAGTGTTTATGAGACGAGCAGATTATGGCAGAATTGCACAATGCAAGCAAAAAGATGGAGAAGAGCCAGAGGATTTTATGGATAGGATGAGAGTGGTGTTTAGAGGGAATTCAGGAATTCCTCATAATGAGGAAAATGGAGGAGTTTATCAGCAACAGTTAAAACGTGCGTTCATCACAGGGCTAAAACCTGAACTGAAGAGATACATAGATAAACATTGGGTACATCAGAATACTGGTTCAGTGCAGCAAGCCCTAGAATATGCCCAACACGCCCATACAGCACAAAAACAGAAATCAGACGCAGTGTTTGCTGCTAATGATACTGTTGCAATAATACATATGAATCCTCCGGGGAGGGGAGGGTTCAGAGGAAGGTCACGAGGCCGAGGAAGGGGGAGAGGTGCTTTTAGGAGCAATCAGCGAAATTTATTACAGCAAGATAACACTTGCTGGACATGCGGAAAACTTGGGCACTTAGCTAGGCAATGTAGAACCAAGTTTATAAACAACCCAAATTCCACAGAGAATCAATGACAATTAGCCTGTGAACTATCAAAAGAGCCAGATAAGCTGCAAAAACAGGATGAGACAGAAGAGATAGATTTGCAAGCAGTTTGCCAACTGCTAGCACTAAAACAACTTGAAGAACTACCAAAACGAAGGCTTATTATAAATGGGAAAATATATGAGTGCCTATGTGATACCGGAGCCTGTAGAACAGTGTTAACCACTAGCCCTCCAAGGGTCACCTTTTCCTCGTCCTCCATAAATATCCGAACTGCAGGAGGCCAAGCCAAAAGTCATCAATTGACAAATCCAGTTAGCATAAAAGATGAGGAAACAGAGTTAGAATGTCACGCCCAAGTGCTAATAAGCCCTTCATGTCCAGTCAATCTGTTAGGAAGGGATCTTATGATACAAATGGGTATTAGTGTGATTGCAACACCCACTGGCATGAAGGCTATAGTAGAAAAGCAAACTTTCGTGATACATGGCATGTCAGCTCCACAGTATTATTGGTCCCTAGATCTGGGGGGGACAGCACAGACACGTGAAATATTGAGAAAAACTAGAGAAAAGCAGTCCCCTAAACAAACCCAGTTCATGCCTGACGATGCCTTACACGTCACTATGTGGTACAAAGGCACCCCAGGACCAGATTATGCCTATGACAAAACGTTTCATGCCCTTCAAGACACTTGTATCACCTTACAACATATATATGTTAACTCCACTACTGGCTTTTCTGCTGCTTCAGTCATCTTATCTAATAAACAACAGGCTGTGTTCAGAGGGGGAACACCACACGTATCTCTATCAAAACCACCTCAGATGCAGTGGAAGGATGTAGAGATGTTCTTACGAGATTCCATGCACAGTTACAATGACTACCAACCCGTACCTGGCTCCTTTTGGAGCTATGACAAAAAACACAATGTGTGGCGGTTTCCTTTGGGATGGAGAGTTCAAACCACTCTCACCACACACTTGCAGGACCCAACCTGACAAATTTTTCCAACCCTGGAGGAGGGATCATGTCCAGATCTAGATCGCCTCCCGGAAGGGTTGTGGTCGTCCTCCCCCACTGATGTAGGACTGGTAAAGGGGTTTCCACCTTACAAAGTAATTGTGAAATCAGAACACCGTCCGGTAGTTAGACAATACCCGTTAAAACCTGAAGCAGAGAAAGGTATAGCCCCTGTAGTGCAGGATATGTTGGCATCAGGAATATTGCGAGAGGCTCCTGAGGCCACTTGCAATACTCCTATCTTCCCCGTCCAGAAGGGACATACAGGGAAATGGCGCATGGTGCAGGATTTAAGACCAGTAAATGAAATAGTACAACATGCTGCACCAGATGTGCCTAATCCACACCTTTTGTTAAATTCCTTGTCCCCTGACAAGAAGTATTTTTCAGTAGTGGATCTGAGTAATGCCTTTTTCTCAGTACCACTACATCCTGATTCACAACACTTATTTGGTTTCACTTATAAAGGACATAAATACACATACACTAGACTCCCTCAAGGGTTTTCAGAAAGTCCACATGTATATATACAATGGCACTACGGTATTCAATGAGTTCCTGTAAAATACCGTCCCATAGTCAAGTGCTATTGTATGTAGATGATATATTAATTGCTTCAGATACAAAACAGCATTGCAAAGAAGCCACACTGTTAGTGTTACAGCATTTGTATGATACAGGACATAAGGCATCAAAACAAAAATTACAGTATTGCAGAGAGGAAGTTATATATCTTGGACATAAACTCTCCCAAAAAGGTCGATCGTTATTAGAAACTAGAAAACAGGCAATACAAGAGGCACCAAAGCCAAAGACTAAACAGCAAATGATGTCCTTCTTAGGACTTTGCAATTATTGCAGGGAATGGTTACCTGATTATGCTGCACTCGTTCAACCTTTACAAACCCTGATTTATGGGAAGGACATGGCACTGAAAGATAAAATTCAGTGGACAAAAGAAGGAGAATTGGCATTCACAAATCTAAAAATAATGTTACAAACTAATGTGACACTTGCTCTGCCAGATTATCAACAACCATTTACCCTATGTGTTGATGCAAATCAAGGGTATATGAAGGCAGTATTAACACAGCCATTCGGCGCAAAAGAGAGGCCATTAGCGTTCTATTCTAAACGATTAGATGCAGTGGCAGCTGGTTTTCCGCAGTGTTTGCAGGCATGTGCAGCTGCTGCAGAAGCAGTGAAATTATCAGCAGAATTAGTGTTGTGTCACCCACTCACTTTGAAGGTGCCACATTCAGTTTCTTTAGTTTTACTGCAGACGCCACTGCCATTCCTCACACATGTTAGACATCTGACCCTAGTCTCACTCCTGCTTTCACAGTCAAACATCACAATACAGCGATGTGGTCCTCTCAACCCTAGCACCCTTCTTCCGACAGCGGAAGATGGAGAGCCACATTCGTGCAAAGCAGTTGTGGAAGAACAAACCAAACCAAGAGCAGATATTTTACAGACCCCAATACCAGATTCAACGGTTGTTTTTGTAGATGGATCAGCATCAAAAAATGACATGGGGAAGAACAAGGTCGGATATGCTGTAGTTACATCTACTGAAGTGTTGGAGGCCAATGCACTTCCCCCTGCTTGTTCAGCACAAGTGGCTGAACTCTATGCTGTAATTAGGGCATGCGAGCTCTTCAAAAACAAGCCACTTACAATATACACTGATAGTCAATATGTGTTTGGAGCTGTTCATCACCATGCAAGAGTGTGGAAAAATAGAGGATTCAAGACATCGCAAGGAACATCTTTAACTCATACGAACCTATTACTCAGGTTGTTAGATGTTGTGCAATTACCATATTGCCTTGCGATATGCAAATGTAAGGCACACCAAACTGATGCTTCCGCAATAGCTAAAGGAAACAGTTTTGCGGACATGACGGCAAAAAGTGCTGCACAAAAACAACCTGCCTTAAATGTTACAGATGTCTTGTTGATAGATAGTGATGTACTATGTGATGCACAGACTCATGCACCTAAAACAGAAATACAGAGCTGGATTAAGAGAGGAGCAATACAACAAGGGAAAACTTATTATATGAATGACAAGCCCATCCTACCAAAAAATTTATACAAGACAGCTGCCTTAGTGAGCCATGGACACACCCATGTCTCAACAGGAGGGATGGTACATATTATCCAACAATACTTTTATACTATAAATTTTTCTGATTATGCAAAACAATTTTGTCGAGCGTGCTTAATTTGCTGTAAACACAATGCACAAGGCAACATAAGGCCAAAACGTGGCCAGTTTCCCGCAGCTGAATATCCATTTCAAATTGTACATATGGATTTCATTGAATTATCTTGGTCACAAGGGAAGAAGTACTGTCTAGTCATTATAGACACCTTTTCTAAGTGGGTAGAAATATACCCTGTAAAACACTGTGATGCAATGACCGTTGCAAAATGTTTGGTAGGCCATTATTTCCCTACCTATGGCATACCTCATATTATAAGATCGGACAATGGGACTCATTTTGTGAATCAAACCATGTCCCTTTGCTCACAAGCACTCGGGTTTACGATCAAAAATCATTGCGCTTATCACCCCCAGAGCGCAGGCTTAGTGGAAAGGACCAACGGCACCATTAAAACAAGACTCAGAAAGACAGTGGAAGAGACAAAAAGACCGTGGCCAGAATGTTTGTCTCTAGTAAAATTATGGATGAGAATAACTCCCACTCCTGCAGGATTGACACCATTTGAAATAGTGTATGGTAGACCGTTTCCCTTAGCAACCGAAATGAGTGATATAGGAAAAGCAGACAGAGAAAATACGTTAGCCGATTGGATGCGTAAGCTATTATCATCACAACAAAAACATAACCCCAGTAGTCTGCCAGTAAATTCTGTTTCTGTTCAACAGGATAATCTGCAGCCAGGAGATTGGATCCTGGTCAAGGTCCTGTTGCGAAAGGATTGGAGCACACCCCGGTGGGACGGACCCTATCAAGTCCTGCTCACAACACCAACAGCGGTGAAAATAGCAGAGCGACCTTCCTGGATACATAAGAGTCACTGTAAGCCCATCAAGCCCGTATCAGAGACCTCTGTACCTTCGGAGTAGCAGTGGAAGTCCGCTACAAAGGCGCAGCAATCAATAGGATACTGACGTCTCAACCCGGTGAAGAAAACAGCTGATCTGCACTCCATTTAGAATGGCTCTGATTGGGTGGGGATGTGGTAAGGTAACTCTCGGTGTAATTCTCTTTATGGGAATTGTTGGTCTGCTTCTGCACTCACCAGAGCAGGTGTTTCGCCCACCTAGATGGACACATGATGGTTCCCACCTGAGACCTATCTCCACAAATGAGACCCATCCTTTCCTACAAAATTACTGGTACTGTTATGTTTATGATTCAGCAAAGAAAGACAATTTAACTAATTGTTATGTCTGTACCCACATGCCATCTCATGCCGATGGATTAACTATATATGGGAAACCTATGAATAAGTCACAAGCAAAGTGTGCTGCCTCTTTTGCAGGTGTAGGCTATCAGCATGATAATATAAAAATAAATGACACAGATCCATATACTGCTGGTTTGGATAATGGCGTATGTGCACAGCAGTTTTGGATCGATTTTGCTATAAAAGTGTCAAATATATCCTTACCTTTATCTGTCCACCTGAACATGGACCCTAAAACATTTAATCACTCAATGTGTTATGACCAAATGAACGGCACCCACCATATGGGGAACACCACCAACTGTGCCCAAATACTAGTACACGGAGAAGGTGCCCCGGTAAACATAAGTGGATTTAGTAATGGCACCTACTGGGTGCAAGGAGTAGCTTGGTTATGTGGACCCCGCGCATATTTCGTTTTGCCCTATAACTGGTATGGTGTGTGCGCTCCAATCTTTGTGTCAGACCATACTTTCCTGGTGTCACTGTCGTCTACACCAGCGAACCGCAGGCGCCGGTCCATCATAACTACAGCTTCTCTCCGTCCTCATGACAGTGTCTGGGGTTCAGATGTTCCCCAGGAGTTCAAACATTGGTCTACAGACCAGAAAGTATTAATGTCTCTTTTTCCCTGGGTAGGAACAGCAAAGAATACGTTACGATTAGAAACTATTGATTATCGTTTGGGGCTGTTCATAAATAACTCCATCATAATAAATGAGCAACAGAATGGAGAGATAGATGCTATTAAACAGATGGTCATTCAGAATAGAATGGTTTTAGACATACTTACTGCTGCACAAGGTGGTGTGTGCGTGCTCTTAAATAATACCTGCTGTACATATATTCCCGATAATGTGCACTCACCCAACATGACTACAGCCTTGGACCGTCTGCGAGAACTTCAAAAGATCATGACCTTAGACCCTCATGCTGGCCCCTCATGGTTGAATTGGTTTCTTACTGGGTCCTGGTGGCAGTTACTGCTAAAGTTCTCACTCCCCATTCTTGTTACATTATTATTTGTATGTTGTTGTTTCATTTGTATTATACCCTGCCTCCGTTCCATGATACAACATACTTTTAGTTCTGTTTTTCTGCTATACACTGCAGAAGAACGAATGGATTTACTAACCTTGTCTAGCCCTCTTAATAATGATGATGATGTGATCTGAATGACGGTTGTGCTGAAAGTGTTTTTGCAATTTGTACAATACTGATGCTTCTGATCATACTGTCATGATAAACAGGAGGGACTGTTAGGTTGAAGAAACTGTTATTAATCATTTGTTATCATTTCTGTATAATCAGCAATGAGTGTAAATATGTATATACATTATTTTGTTTTTCTTTACCTTCATACTTTAGATTATATTAGTTTACACGTATCCTGAGCACGTGTTTAAATAGTTGTCCACCTGAGTAAAACCAGAACTTCTTCTTCTCTCACAGTCTTTTCTTTGTTCTCACTCCAAGACCCCTGCCTCCCATTGACTATAAATAAAGGTGCCAAGGGGAACCACCCTTTGTAACACATTCCTTTGTAGCCTAGCATGCAGAGAGTGTGGTTACCCTTGTGCAAGTAAAACTCTAAGTGTGTTGTCTCGTGATTAATGGTGTGTACAGAGTTGGAGTGGAAAGCCTGTCGCTTTCTCCAACATATACTGTATTGTAGTTTGGTCCTGTGTGCAGGGTTGGAGTGGAAAGCCTGACGCTTTCTCCAACACTGAGTAGTTTGGTGAATGTTTGGTGTGGGTCCGGCGCTGCCGATTGGATGGTGGGGCTGCAGTGTGAGTCAGATAAAAAAAAAAAAAAAAACATTAGTAGGATGCAATGGGACCAACTGGCATGTATAGAGAGAGGCGTGTAATGCAAAAGGGCTGTTTTTGGTAGCGTCTCTCGCTTGCGGCCATACCACCCTGAACACGCCCGATCTCATCTGATCTCGGAAGCTAAGCAGGGTAGGGTCTGATTAGTACTTGGATGGGAGACCACCTGGGAATACCAGGTGCTGTAAGCTTTTCTCACTTTTACTTTATACAGGGGGCGCTCCACTTCACGATTAATTTAAATCTAGCACTCCCCTTCCATTTTACTATTTTATATATATATATTTTTTCTCTCTTTCATAAAGGCAGCTTTTAGAAACCGTTTTACTCTAAATACTTCCTGGTAATTCTAGGTGCTGTAAGCTGTTCGTGCCTTTATTCCACCAGGGCGCGATCTTCTCACAAACTTGAAGACTGTCACTCCCCATTCACGTTTTACAACTTATTGTTAATGATAAAGAGACAGCTTTTTACACACAGTTTTAAACAAAGTACTGATATTATTCCTCTTCAACTCACCGGTTTGTTTTCTATGCAAAAACCACTTGACCACAGAAGACTCGATATTATTGGCATAGCAAGGTCTGCTCTTCTCCTCCTTTCAAAACTCGCTAAAAGCTGTATTTAAAAGAGCAGGTTGGCCGGGGTAATTCACACCCTTCAATGCCAGCTTAATGTTTAGGTTAGTGGGAATCACAGAGGAATTAGGGATGGAAACTTCTTTGCTGGTGGTAGAAGCGTTCTGGTGAATTTTTAGAGAGAAGAGGCCGTCAATGTTTGAATGTAGAAAATTGTTCTGGCTGCAGCCTGCAGTATGGACTTGTTGGTGTGTGTAGCTCCCAGTGTTCTGACAGCGTGACGTTTTGGGGAAGCATGTGATTCAGCAGCTACCAGTGGGCTTCGTGCGGCGGAGATTTTGTGGCTGTTAGCGGAGTTGATAACAGAGGGTCGTTAAGAGAAGCCTGCATGCAGTAGGCAAAGGAGTAATGTTTGCCGGCGGGGGACGTGCGGCGATTAACCTGTGCGGTAGTGAAAAGGAGTTAAAAAGAAGGAAGTGTGCGGATGCGGAAAGAATGGAATAATTGTGGTAGGCTGCCGGCTGAGTAGTTTGGTGAATGTTTGGTGTGGGTCCGGCGCTGCCGATTGGATGGTGGGGCTGCAGTGTGAGTCAGATAAAAAAAAAAAAAAAACATTAGTAGGATCCAATGGGACCAACTGGCATGTATAGAGGCGTGTAATGCAAAAGGGATGTTTTTGGTAGCATCTCTTGCTTGCGGCCATACCACCCTGAACACGCCCGATCTCATCTGATCTTGGAAACTAAGCAGTGTAGGGACTGGTTAGTACTTGGATGGGAGACCACCTGGGAATACCAGGTGCTGTAAGCTTTTCTCACTTTTACTTTATACAGGGGGCGCTCCACTTCACGATTAATTTAAATCTAGCACTCCCCTTCCATTTTACTATTTTATATATATATATTTTTTCTCTCTTTCATAAAGGCAGCTTTTAGAAACCGTTTTACTCTAAATACTTCCTGGTAATTCTAGGTGCTGTAAGCTGTTCGTGCCTTTATTCCACCAGGGCGCGATCTTCTCACAAACTTGAAGACTGTCACTCCCCATTCACGTTTTACAACTTATTGTTAATGATAAAGAGACAGCTTTTTACACACAGTTTTAAACAAAGTACTGATATTATTCCTCTTCAACTGACCGCTTTGTTTTCTATGCAAAAACCACTTCGCCACAGAAGACTCGATATTATTGGCATAGCAAGTTCTGCTCTTCTCCTTTCAAAACTTGCTAAAAGCTGTATTTAAAAGAACAGATTGGCCGGGGTAATTCACACCCTTCAATGCCAGCTTAATGTTTAGGTTAGTGGGAATCACAGAGGAATTAGGGATGGAAACTTCTTTGCTGGTGGTAGAAGCGGTCTGGTGAATTTTTAGAGAGAAGAGGCCGTCGATGTTTGAATGTAGAAAATTGTTCTGGCTGCAGCCTGCAGTATGGACTTGTTGGTGTGTGTAGCTCCCAGTGTTCTGACAGCGTGACGTTTTGGGGAAGCATGTGATTCAGCAGCTACCAGTGGGCTTCGTGCGGCGGAGATTTTGTGGCTGTTAGCGGAGTTGATAACAGAGGGTCGTTAAGAGAAGCCTGCATGCAGTAGGCAAAGGAGTAATGTTTGCTGGCGGGGGACGTGCGGCGATTAACCTGTGCGGTAGTGAAAAGGAGTTAAAAAGAAGGAAGTGTGCGGATGCGGAAAGAATGGAATAATTGTGGTAGGCTGCTGGCTGAGTGTTAGGTTGAAGAAACTGTTAGTAATCATTTGTTATCATTTCTGTATAATCAGCAATGAGTGTAAATATGTATATACATTATTTTGTTTTTCTTTACCTTCATACTTTAGATTATATTAGTTTACACGTATCCTGAGCACGTGTTTAAATAGTTGTCCACCTGAGTAAAACCAGAACTTCTTCTTCTCTCACAGTCTTTTCTTTGTTCTCACTCCAAGACCCCTGCCCCCCATTGACTATAAATAAAGGTGCCAAGGGGAACCACCCTTTGTAACACATTCCTTTGTAGCCTAGCATGCAGAGAGTGTGGTTACCCTTGTGCAAATAAAACTCTAAGTGTGTTGTCTCGTAATTAATGGTGTGTACAGAGTTGGAGTGGAAAGCCTGTCGCTTTCTCCAACATATACTGTATTGTAGTTTGGTCCTGTGTGCAGGGTTGGAGTGGAAAGCCTGACGCTTTCTCCAACATATTATTTGGTCCTTCGAGCCGGATCCGAGGACACCTGACGACATCGCCAGCGCACCGAGAGGAGCGACACCGAAGTCTGTCGACAGCCACTCGGAGACGGGTGCAAGAAAGACCTGTGACGTGAATTCGTCATCAGGCCGGTGGTTAGAACTGCGCTCGACGTCTGGTGATGTCTGACGGACCTCGGTGGCGGAACACAGGCACACAGGACAGGTGAGACAACAAAGGTTATTCAGCTAAATAACCGGGTCAATTGACGTGGGTTAGGCTTAGCCGTAATTAAGCAGAAAAGGGGTTAGGCTTAGCCGTAATTAAGCAGAAAAGGGGTTAGGCTTAGCCATAATTAAGCGAAATATGAACATGCATGTATTGTGTGAATGACTGGACTAAGACTATTATAGAGGCTTAGAGTTGCTTTGGTCAGTCCATTTCTTATTTTGCCTGGTGGGAAAGAAGTACTGGTGATTGAAGGATCAAGGACGGGTTTCATCCCTGAAAACCGATACCGCTGCACGAACAGCGTGCAGTAGAAGGCCGTATTGGTGTCCTCCCATATATCTCGTACCAGTGAAATTCCACCCAGGACCTGTGTAGTGCGGAGACGGGAAAGAAAAAAAATGGGAAAGAATCAGAGTAAGAGGATTGAACTAGAGGGAGATGAGAAGTTTATGGAAGGATATAAACCAGGTTCAGGACAAATAAGTAATCAGAGGTGGAGAAAAAAACATGGGTTTGAAGGGAAACTCCACACTCCAGATATCTTAAAATTACAAGGAAATTTAAGACTAGAAATGTTACAAACCTTGAAGAAAGGAAAATTGGAGAAAAGGAAAAAAGAATATAAGTATTCAGATAATTGGTTGGAACAAAGTAAGTTAAGAGATGTACGTAGAAAGCAGAAAAAGGATGATAGAAAGGATAAATTAACTGCAGCCGCTCTAGTCACTTTAGATGATGAGACGGTGGCCAAAATAAAACATAGAGAAAATAGACCACCAGCACCGCCACTATTGCCTGCCCCCATGCAACCCGTAGATAGAAGGGAAATAAAACAACCATCAGCTATGGGCACAATACCAAAGAAGCCATCAGCTCTTCCTTCTTCCCCCATTATAACTAGGAGTAGAGATCCTACGTTATACCCTGTGCGCGATCTAGCTACTGCTAAGGTTCGATGGCATCCGCGAAATGAAGGCATTGATATTGATAGTGAAGAGGAAGAAATAGAATTACAATGCCCCCTAGTGGAGGTGGCAAACCCTAATAGAGAGCCAGATGGAGGACCTGAAACAATGTTAGTCTATAGACCATGGACAGCTGAAGATAGAACGGCAGCATTAAAGGGAATACCTCCTGTTGATGAAGGGGTACCAGAATTTTGGACAGCAATATTGGAACTACAGAGCAGTTTCCACCTGAATGGTAGAGAAATGTTCCAATGTTTAAGACAGCTGTTCAATCATAAATGGGGAAGAGTAGCAGGAGACTTTACTGGTCATGGACCAGACAATCAACCACTTGCACATAATTCACAAGCTCTGCAACAGAGTATGCAGCAATTACATGGAAGGATAGAGACAGTGTTTATGAGACGAGCAGATTATGGCAGAATTGCACAATGCAAGCAAAAAGATGGAGAAGAGCCAGAGGATTTTATGGATAGGATGAGAGTGGTGTTTAGAGGGAATTCAGGAATTCCTCATAATGAGGAAAATGGAGGAGTTTATCAGCAACAGTTAAAACGTGCGTTCATCACAGGGCTAAAACCTGAACTGAAGAGATACATAGATAAACATTGGGTACATCAGAATACTGGTTCAGTGCAGCAAGCCCTAGAATATGCCCAACACGCCCATACAGCACAAAAACAGAAATCAGACGCAGTGTTTGCTGCTAATGATACTGTTGCAATAATACATATGAATCCTCCGGGGAGGGGAGGGTTCAGAGGAAGGTCACGAGGCCGAGGAAGGGGGAGAGGTGCTTTTAGGAGCAATCAGCGAAATTTATTACAGCAAGATAACACTTGCTGGACATGCGGAAAACTTGGGCACTTAGCTAGGCAATGTAGAACCAAGTTTATAAACAACCCAAATTCCACAGAGAATCAATGACAATTAGCCTGTGAACTATCAAAAGAGCCAGATAAGCTGCAAAAACAGGATGAGACAGAAGAGATAGATTTGCAAGCAGTTTGCCAACTGCTAGCACTAAAACAACTTGAAGAACTACCAAAACGAAGGCTTATTATAAATGGGAAAATATATGAGTGCCTATGTGATACCGGAGCCTGTAGAACAGTGTTAACCACTAGCCCTCCAAGGGTCACCTTTTCCTCGTCCTCCATAAATATCCGAACTGCAGGAGGCCAAGCCAAAAGTCATCAATTGACAAATCCAGTTAGCATAAAAGATGAGGAAACAGAGTTAGAATGTCACGCCCAAGTGCTAATAAGCCCTTCATGTCCAGTCAATCTGTTAGGAAGGGATCTTATGATACAAATGGGTATTAGTGTGATTGCAACACCCACTGGCATGAAGGCTATAGTAGAAAAGCAAACTTTCGTGATACATGGCATGTCAGCTCCACAGTATTATTGGTCCCTAGATCTGGGGGGGACAGCACAGACACGTGAAATATTGAGAAAAACTAGAGAAAAGCAGTCCCCTAAACAAACCCAGTTCATGCCTGACGATGCCTTACACGTCACTATGTGGTACAAAGGCACCCCAGGACCAGATTATGCCTATGACAAAACGTTTCATGCCCTTCAAGACACTTGTATCACCTTACAACATATATATGTTAACTCCACTACTGGCTTTTCTGCTGCTTCAGTCATCTTATCTAATAAACAACAGGCTGTGTTCAGAGGGGGAACACCACACGTATCTCTATCAAAACCACCTCAGATGCAGTGGAAGGATGTAGAGATGTTCTTACGAGATTCCATGCACAGTTACAATGACTACCAACCCGTACCTGGCTCCTTTTGGAGCTATGACAAAAAACACAATGTGTGGCGGTTTCCTTTGGGATGGAGAGTTCAAACCACTCTCACCACACACTTGCAGGACCCAACCTGACAAATTTTTCCAACCCTGGAGGAGGGATCATGTCCAGATCTAGATCGCCTCCCGGAAGGGTTGTGGTCGTCCTCCCCCACTGATGTAGGACTGGTAAAGGGGTTTCCACCTTACAAAGTAATTGTGAAATCAGAACACCGTCCGGTAGTTAGACAATACCCGTTAAAACCTGAAGCAGAGAAAGGTATAGCCCCTGTAGTGCAGGATATGTTGGCATCAGGAATATTGCGAGAGGCTCCTGAGGCCACTTGCAATACTCCTATCTTCCCCGTCCAGAAGGGACATACAGGGAAATGGCGCATGGTGCAGGATTTAAGACCAGTAAATGAAATAGTACAACATGCTGCACCAGATGTGCCTAATCCACACCTTTTGTTAAATTCCTTGTCCCCTGACAAGAAGTATTTTTCAGTAGTGGATCTGAGTAATGCCTTTTTCTCAGTACCACTACATCCTGATTCACAACACTTATTTGGTTTCACTTATAAAGGACATAAATACACATACACTAGACTCCCTCAAGGGTTTTCAGAAAGTCCACATGTATATATACAATGGCACTACGGTATTCAATGAGTTCCTGTAAAATACCGTCCCATAGTCAAGTGCTATTGTATGTAGATGATATATTAATTGCTTCAGATACAAAACAGCATTGCAAAGAAGCCACACTGTTAGTGTTACAGCATTTGTATGATACAGGACATAAGGCATCAAAACAAAAATTACAGTATTGCAGAGAGGAAGTTATATATCTTGGACATAAACTCTCCCAAAAAGGTCGATCGTTATTAGAAACTAGAAAACAGGCAATACAAGAGGCACCAAAGCCAAAGACTAAACAGCAAATGATGTCCTTCTTAGGACTTTGCAATTATTGCAGGGAATGGTTACCTGATTATGCTGCACTCGTTCAACCTTTACAAACCCTGATTTATGGGAAGGACATGGCACTGAAAGATAAAATTCAGTGGACAAAAGAAGGAGAATTGGCATTCACAAATCTAAAAATAATGTTACAAACTAATGTGACACTTGCTCTGCCAGATTATCAACAACCATTTACCCTATGTGTTGATGCAAATCAAGGGTATATGAAGGCAGTATTAACACAGCCATTCGGCGCAAAAGAGAGGCCATTAGCGTTCTATTCTAAACGATTAGATGCAGTGGCAGCTGGTTTTCCGCAGTGTTTGCAGGCATGTGCAGCTGCTGCAGAAGCAGTGAAATTATCAGCAGAATTAGTGTTGTGTCACCCACTCACTTTGAAGGTGCCACATTCAGTTTCTTTAGTTTTACTGCAGACGCCACTGCCATTCCTCACACATGTTAGACATCTGACCCTAGTCTCACTCCTGCTTTCACAGTCAAACATCACAATACAGCGATGTGGTCCTCTCAACCCTAGCACCCTTCTTCCGACAGCGGAAGATGGAGAGCCACATTCGTGCAAAGCAGTTGTGGAAGAACAAACCAAACCAAGAGCAGATATTTTACAGACCCCAATACCAGATTCAACGGTTGTTTTTGTAGATGGATCAGCATCAAAAAATGACATGGGGAAGAACAAGGTCGGATATGCTGTAGTTACATCTACTGAAGTGTTGGAGGCCAATGCACTTCCCCCTGCTTGTTCAGCACAAGTGGCTGAACTCTATGCTGTAATTAGGGCATGCGAGCTCTTCAAAAACAAGCCACTTACAATATACACTGATAGTCAATATGTGTTTGGAGCTGTTCATCACCATGCAAGAGTGTGGAAAAATAGAGGATTCAAGACATCGCAAGGAACATCTTTAACTCATACGAACCTATTACTCAGGTTGTTAGATGTTGTGCAATTACCATATTGCCTTGCGATATGCAAATGTAAGGCACACCAAACTGATGCTTCCGCAATAGCTAAAGGAAACAGTTTTGCGGACATGACGGCAAAAAGTGCTGCACAAAAACAACCTGCCTTAAATGTTACAGATGTCTTGTTGATAGATAGTGATGTACTATGTGATGCACAGACTCATGCACCTAAAACAGAAATACAGAGCTGGATTAAGAGAGGAGCAATACAACAAGGGAAAACTTATTATATGAATGACAAGCCCATCCTACCAAAAAATTTATACAAGACAGCTGCCTTAGTGAGCCATGGACACACCCATGTCTCAACAGGAGGGATGGTACATATTATCCAACAATACTTTTATACTATAAATTTTTCTGATTATGCAAAACAATTTTGTCGAGCGTGCTTAATTTGCTGTAAACACAATGCACAAGGCAACATAAGGCCAAAACGTGGCCAGTTTCCCGCAGCTGAATATCCATTTCAAATTGTACATATGGATTTCATTGAATTATCTTGGTCACAAGGGAAGAAGTACTGTCTAGTCATTATAGACACCTTTTCTAAGTGGGTAGAAATATACCCTGTAAAACACTGTGATGCAATGACCGTTGCAAAATGTTTGGTAGGCCATTATTTCCCTACCTATGGCATACCTCATATTATAAGATCGGACAATGGGACTCATTTTGTGAATCAAACCATGTCCCTTTGCTCACAAGCACTCGGGTTTACGATCAAAAATCATTGCGCTTATCACCCCCAGAGCGCAGGCTTAGTGGAAAGGACCAACGGCACCATTAAAACAAGACTCAGAAAGACAGTGGAAGAGACAAAAAGACCGTGGCCAGAATGTTTGTCTCTAGTAAAATTATGGATGAGAATAACTCCCACTCCTGCAGGATTGACACCATTTGAAATAGTGTATGGTAGACCGTTTCCCTTAGCAACCGAAATGAGTGATATAGGAAAAGCAGACAGAGAAAATACGTTAGCCGATTGGATGCGTAAGCTATTATCATCACAACAAAAACATAACCCCAGTAGTCTGCCAGTAAATTCTGTTTCTGTTCAACAGGATAATCTGCAGCCAGGAGATTGGATCCTGGTCAAGGTCCTGTTGCGAAAGGATTGGAGCACACCCCGGTGGGACGGACCCTATCAAGTCCTGCTCACAACACCAACAGCGGTGAAAATAGCAGAGCGACCTTCCTGGATACATAAGAGTCACTGTAAGCCCATCAAGCCCGTATCAGAGACCTCTGTACCTTCGGAGTAGCAGTGGAAGTCCGCTACAAAGGCGCAGCAATCAATAGGATACTGACGTCTCAACCCGGTGAAGAAAACAGCTGATCTGCACTCCATTTAGAATGGCTCTGATTGGGTGGGGATGTGGTAAGGTAACTCTCGGTGTAATTCTCTTTATGGGAATTGTTGGTCTGCTTCTGCACTCACCAGAGCAGGTGTTTCGCCCACCTAGATGGACACATGATGGTTCCCACCTGAGACCTATCTCCACAAATGAGACCCATCCTTTCCTACAAAATTACTGGTACTGTTATGTTTATGATTCAGCAAAGAAAGACAATTTAACTAATTGTTATGTCTGTACCCACATGCCATCTCATGCCGATGGATTAACTATATATGGGAAACCTATGAATAAGTCACAAGCAAAGTGTGCTGCCTCTTTTGCAGGTGTAGGCTATCAGCATGATAATATAAAAATAAATGACACAGATCCATATACTGCTGGTTTGGATAATGGCGTATGTGCACAGCAGTTTTGGATCGATTTTGCTATAAAAGTGTCAAATATATCCTTACCTTTATCTGTCCACCTGAACATGGACCCTAAAACATTTAATCACTCAATGTGTTATGACCAAATGAACGGCACCCACCATATGGGGAACACCACCAACTGTGCCCAAATACTAGTACACGGAGAAGGTGCCCCGGTAAACATAAGTGGATTTAGTAATGGCACCTACTGGGTGCAAGGAGTAGCTTGGTTATGTGGACCCCGCGCATATTTCGTTTTGCCCTATAACTGGTATGGTGTGTGCGCTCCAATCTTTGTGTCAGACCATACTTTCCTGGTGTCACTGTCGTCTACACCAGCGAACCGCAGGCGCCGGTCCATCATAACTACAGCTTCTCTCCGTCCTCATGACAGTGTCTGGGGTTCAGATGTTCCCCAGGAGTTCAAACATTGGTCTACAGACCAGAAAGTATTAATGTCTCTTTTTCCCTGGGTAGGAACAGCAAAGAATACGTTACGATTAGAAACTATTGATTATCGTTTGGGGCTGTTCATAAATAACTCCATCATAATAAATGAGCAACAGAATGGAGAGATAGATGCTATTAAACAGATGGTCATTCAGAATAGAATGGTTTTAGACATACTTACTGCTGCACAAGGTGGTGTGTGCGTGCTCTTAAATAATACCTGCTGTACATATATTCCCGATAATGTGCACTCACCCAACATGACTACAGCCTTGGACCGTCTGCGAGAACTTCAAAAGATCATGACCTTAGACCCTCATGCTGGCCCCTCATGGTTGAATTGGTTTCTTACTGGGTCCTGGTGGCAGTTACTGCTAAAGTTCTCACTCCCCATTCTTGTTACATTATTATTTGTATGTTGTTGTTTCATTTGTATTATACCCTGCCTCCGTTCCATGATACAACATACTTTTAGTTCTGTTTTTCTGCTATACACTGCAGAAGAACGAATGGATTTACTAACCTTGTCTAGCCCTCTTAATAATGATGATGATGTGATCTGAATGACGGTTGTGCTGAAAGTGTTTTTGCAATTTGTACAATACTGATGCTTCTGATCATACTGTCATGATAAACAGGAGGGACTGTTAGGTTGAAGAAACTGTTATTAATCATTTGTTATCATTTCTGTATAATCAGCAATGAGTGTAAATATGTATATACATTATTTTGTTTTTCTTTACCTTCATACTTTAGATTATATTAGTTTACACGTATCCTGAGCACGTGTTTAAATAGTTGTCCACCTGAGTAAAACCAGAACTTCTTCTTCTCTCACAGTCTTTTCTTTGTTCTCACTCCAAGACCCCTGCCTCCCATTGACTATAAATAAAGGTGCCAAGGGGAACCACCCTTTGTAACACATTCCTTTGTAGCCTAGCATGCAGAGAGTGTGGTTACCCTTGTGCAAGTAAAACTCTAAGTGTGTTGTCTCGTGATTAATGGTGTGTACAGAGTTGGAGTGGAAAGCCTGTCGCTTTCTCCAACATATACTGTATTGTAGTTTGGTCCTGTGTGCAGGGTTGGAGTGGAAAGCCTGACGCTTTCTCCAACACTGAGTAGTTTGGTGAATGTTTGGTGTGGGTCCGGCGCTGCCGATTGGATGGTGGGGCTGCAGTGTGAGTCAGATAAAAAAAAAAAAAAAAACATTAGTAGGATGCAATGGGACCAACTGGCATGTATAGAGAGAGGCGTGTAATGCAAAAGGGCTGTTTTTGGTAGCGTCTCTCACTTGCGGCCATACCACCCTGAACACGCCCGATCTCATCTGATCTCGGAAGCTAAGCAGGGTAGGGTCTGATTAGTACTTGGATGGGAGACCACCTGGGAATACCAGGTGCTGTAAGCTTTTCTCACTTTTACTTTATACAGGGGGCGCTCCACTTCACGATTAATTTAAATCTAGCACTCCCCTTCCATTTTACTATTTTATATATATATATTTTTTCTCTCTTTCATAAAGGCAGCTTTTAGAAACCGTTTTACTCTAAATACTTCCTGGTAATTCTAGGTGCTGTAAGCTGTTCGTGCCTTTATTCCACCAGGGCGCGATCTTCTCACAAACTTGAAGACTGTCACTCCCCATTCACGTTTTACAACTTATTGTTAATGATAAAGAGACAGCTTTTTACACACAGTTTTAAATAAAGTACTGATATAATTCCTCTTCAACTCACCGGTTTGTTTTCTATGCAAAAACCACTTGACCACAGAAGACTCGATATTATTGGCATAGCAAGGTCTGCTCTTCTCCTCCTTTCAAAACTCGCTAAAAGCTGTATTTAAAAGAGCAGGTTGGCCGGGGTAATTCACACCCTTCAATGCCAGATTAATGTTTAGGTTAGTGGGAATCACAGAGGAATTAGGGATGGAAACTTCTTTGCTGGTGGTAGAAGCGGTCTGGTGAATTTTTAGAGAGAAGAGGCCGTCGATGTTTGAATGTAGAAAATTGTTCTGGCTGCAGCCTGCAGTATGGACTTGTTGGTGTGTGTAGCTCCCAGTGTTCTGACAGCGCAACGTTTTGGGGAAGCATGTGATTCAGCAGCTACCAGTGGGCTTCGTGCAGCGGAGATTTTGTGGCTGTTAGCGGAGTTGATAACAGAGGGTCGTTAAGAGAAGCCTGCATGCAGTAGGCAAAGGAGTAATGTTTGCTGGCGGTGGACGTGCGGCGATTAACCTGTGCGGTAGTGAAAAGGAGTTAAAGAGAAGGAAGTGTGCGGATGCGGAAAGAATGGAATAATTGTGGTAGGCTGCCGGCTGAGTAGTTTGGTGAATGTTTGGTGTGGGTCCGGCGCTGCCGATTGGATGGTGGGGCTGCAGTGTGAGTCAGATAAAAAAAAAAAAAAAACATTAGTAGGATACAATGGGACCAACTGGCATGTATAGAGGCGTGTAATGCAAAAGGGCTGTTTTTGGTAGCGTCTCTCGCTTATGGCCGTACCACCCTGAACACGCCCGATCTAGTCTGATCTTGGACGCTAAGCAGGGTAGGGTCTGGTTAGTACTTGGATGGGTGACCACCTGGGAATACCAGGTGCTGTAAGCTTTTCTCACTTTTACTTTATACAGGGGGCGCTCCACTTCACGATTAATTTAAATCTAGCACTCCCCTTCCATTTTACTATTTTAAATATATATTTTTTTTCTCTCTTTCATAAAGGCAGCTTTTAGAAACCGTTTTACTCTAAATACTTCCTGGTAATTCTAGGTGCTGTAAGCTGTTCGTGCCTTTATTCCACCAGGGCGCGATCTTCTCACAAACTTGAAGACTGTCACTCCCCATTCACGTTTTACAACTTATTGTTAATGATAAAGAGACATCTTTTTACACACAGTTTTAAACAAAGTACTGATATTATTCCTCTTCAACTCACCGCTTTGTTTTCTATGCAAAAACCACTTCGCCACAGAAGACTCGATATTATTGGCATAGCAAGTTCTGCTCTTCTCCTTTCAAAACTTGCTAAAAGCTGTATTTAAAAGAACAGATTGGCCGGGGTAATTCACACCCTTCAATGCCAGCTTAATGTTTAGGTTAGTGGGAATCACAGAGGAATTAGGGATGGAAACTTCTTTGCTGGTGGTAGAAGCGGTCTGGTGAATTTTTAGAGAGAAGAGGCCGTCGATGGTTGAATGTAGAAAATTGTTCTGGCTGCAGCCTGCAGTATGGACTTGGTGTGTGTAGCTCCCAGTGTTCTGACAGCGCGACGTTTTGGGGAAGCATGTGATTCAGCAGCTACCAGTGGGCTTCGTGCGGCGGAGATTTTGTGGCTGTTAGCGGAGTTGATAACAGAGGTTCGTTAAGAGAAGCCTGCATGCAGTAGGCAAAGGAGTAATGTTTGCCGGCGGGGGACGTGCGGCGATTAACCTGTGCGGTAGTGAAAAGGAGTTAAAAGGAAGGAAGTGTGCGGATGCGGAAAGAATGGAATAATTGTGGTAGGCTGCCGGCTGAGTAGTTTGGTGAATGTTTGGTGTGGGTCCGGCGCTGCCGATTGGATGGTGGGGCTGCAGTGTGAGTCAGATAAAAAAAAAATAAAAAATTAGTAGGATCCAATGGGACCAACTGGCATGTATAGAGGCGTGTAATGCAAAAGGGCTGTTTTTGGTAGCATCTCTCGCTTACGGCCATACCAACCTGAACACGCCCGATCTTGTCTGATCTCGGAAGCCAAGCAGGGTAGGGTCTGGTTAGTACTTGGATGGGAGACCTCCTGGGAATACCAGGTGCTGTAAGCTTTTCTCACTTTTACTTTATACAGGGGGCGCTCCACTTCACGATTAATTTAAATCTATCACTCCCCTTCCATTTTACTATTTAATATATATATATATATATTTCTCTCATTCATAAAGGCAGCTTTTACACACCGTTTTACTCTAAATACTTCCTGGTAATTCTAGGTGCTGTAAGCTGTTCGTGCCTTTATTCCACCAGGGCGCGATCTTCTCACAAACTTGAAGACTGTCACTCCCCATTCACGTTTTACAACTTATTGTTAATGATAAAGAGACAGCTTTTTACACACAGTTTTAAACAAAGTACTGATATTATTCCTCTTCAACTGACCGCTTTGTTTTCTATGCAAAAACCACTTCGCCACAGAAGACTCGATATTATTGGCATAGCAAGTTCTGCTCTTCTCCTTTCAAAACTTGCTAAAAGCTGTATTTAAAAGAACAGATTGGCCGGGGTAATTCACACCCTTCAATGCCAGCTTAATGTTTAGGTTAGTGGGAATCACAGAGGAATTAGGGATGGAAACTTCTTTGCTGGTGGTAGAAGCGGTCTGGTGAATTTTTAGAGAGAAGAGGCCGTCGATGTTTGAATGTAAAAAATTGTTCTGGCTGCAGCCTGCAGTATGGACTTGTTGGTGTGTGTAGCTCCCAGTGTTCTGACAGCGCGACGTTTTGGGGAAGCATGTGATTCAGCAGCTACCAGTGGCCTTCGTGCGGCGGAGATTTTGTGGCTGTTAGCGGAGTTGATAACAGAGGGTCGTTAAGAGAAGCCTGCATGCAGTAGGTAAAGGAGTAATGTTTGTCGGCGGGGGACGTGCGGCGATTAACCTGTGCGGTAGTGAAAAGGAGTTAAAAAGAAGGAAGTGTGCGGATGCGGAAAGAATGGAATAATTGTGGTAGGCTGCCGGCTGAGTAGTTTGGTGAATGTTTGGTGTGGGTCCGGCGTTGCCGATTGGATGGTGGGGCTGCAGTGTGAGTCAGATAAAAAAAAAAAAAAAACATTAGTAGGATCCAATGGGACCAACTGGCATGTATAGAGGCGTATAATGCAAAAGGGCTGTTTTTGGTAGCATCTCTCGCATACGGCCATACCACCCTGAACACGCCCGATCTCGTCTGATCTCGGAAGCTAAGCAGGGTAGGGTCTGGTTAGTACTTGGATGGGGGACCTCCTGGGAATACCAGGTGCTGTAAGCTTTTCTCACTTTTACTTTATACAGGGGAAACTCCACTTCACGATTAATTTAAATCTATCACTCCCCTTACATTTTACTATTTTATATATATCTATATATTTTTCTCTCATTCATAAAGGCAGCTTTTACACACCGTTTTACTCTAAATACTTCCTGGTAATTCTAGGTGCTGTAAGCTGTTCGTGCCTTTATTCCACCAGGGCGCGATCTTCTCACAAACTTGAAGACTGTCACTCCCCATTCACGTTTTACAACTTATTGTTAATGATAAAGAGACAGCTTTTTACACACAGTTTTAAACAAAGTACTGATATTATTCCTCTTCAACTGACCGCTTTGTTTTCTATGCAAAAACCACTTCGCCACAGAAGACTCGATATTATTGGCATAGCAAGTTCTGCTCTTCTCCTTTCAAAACTTGCTAAAAGCTGTATTTAAAAGAACAGATTGGCCGGGGTAATTCACACCCTTCAATGCCAGCTTAATGTTTAGGTTAGTGGGAATCACAGAGGAATTAGGGATGGAAACTTCTTTGCTGGTGGCAGAAGCGGTCTGGTGAATTTTTAGAGAGAAGAGGCCGTCGATGTTTGAATGTAGAAAATTGTTCTGGCTTCAGCCTGCAGTATGGACTTGTTGGTGTGTGTAGCTCCCAGTGTTCTGACAGCGCGACGTTTTGGGGAAGCATGTGATTCAGCAGCTACCAGTGGGCTTCGTGCGGCGGAGATTTTGTGGCTGTTAGCGGAGTTGATAACAGAGGGTCGTTAAGAGAAGCCTGCATGCAGTAGGCAAAGGAGTAATGTTTGCCGGCGGGGGACGTGCGGCGATTAACCTGTGCGGTAGTGAAAAGGAGTTAAAAAGAAGGAAGTGTGCGGATGCGGAAAGAATGGAATAATTGTGGTAGGCTGCCGGCTGAGTAGTTTGGTGAAGGTTTGGTGTGGGTCCGGCACTGCCGATTGGATGGTGGGGCTGCAGTGTGAGTCAGATAAAAAAAAAAAAAAGAACATTAGTAGGATCCAATGGGACCAACTGGCATGTTTAGAGGCGTGTAATGCAAAAGGGCTGTTTTTGGTCGCATCTTTCGCTTACGGCCATACCACCCTGAACACGCCCGATCTCGTCTGATCTCGGAAGCCAAGCAGGGTAGGGTCTGGTTAGTACTTGGATGGGAGACCACCTGGGAATACCAGGTGCTGTAAGCTTTTCTCACTTTTACTTTATACAGGGGGCGCTCCACTTCACGATTAATTTAAATCTATCACTCCCCTTCCATTTTACTATTTTATATATATATTTTTTCTCTCATTCATAAAGGCAGCTTTTACACACCGTTTTACTCTAAATACTGCCTGGTAATTATAGCTGCTGTAAGCTGTTCGTGCCTTTATTCCACCAGGGCGCGATCTTCTCACAAACTTGAAGACTGTCACTCCCCATTCACGTTTTACAACTTATTGTTAATAATAAAGAGACAGCTTTTTACACACAGTTTTAAACAAAGTACTAATATAATTCCTCTTCATCTCACCGCTTTGTTTTCTATGCAAAAACGACTTCACCACAGAAGACTCGTTATTATTGGCATGGCAAGGTCTGCTCTTCTCCTCCTTTCAAAACTTGCTAAAAGCTGTATTTAAAAGAGTAGGTTGGCCGGGGTAATTCACACCCTTCAATGCCAGCTTAATGTTTAGGTTAGTGGGAATCACAGAGGAATTAGGGATGGAAACTTCTTTGCTGATGGTAGAAGCGGTCTGGTGAATTTTTAGAGAGAAGAGGCCGTCGATGTTTCAATGTAGAAAATTGTTCTGGCTGCAGCCTGCAGTATGGACTTGTTGGCGTGTGTAGCTCCCAGTGTTCTGACAGCGTGACATTTTGGGGAAGCATGTGATTCAACAGCAACCAGTGGGCTTCGTGCGGCGGAGATTTTGTGGCTGTTAGCGGAGTTGATAACAGAGGGTCTTTAAGAGAAGCCTGCATGCGGTAGGCAAATGAGTAATGTTTGCCGGCGGGGGACGTGCGGCGATTAACCTGTTCGGTAGTGAAAAGTACTTAAAGAGAAGGAAGTGTGCGGATGCGGAAAGAATGGAATAATTGTGGTAGGCTGCTGGCTGAGTAGTTTGGTGAATGTTTGGTGTGGGTGCGGCGCTGCCGATTGGATGGTGGTGCTGCAGTGTGAGTCAGATAAAAAAAAAAAAAAACAGGAGTAGGATCCAATGGGACTAACTGGCATGTATAGAGGCGTGTAATGCAAAAGGGCTGTTTTTGTTCGCGGCTCTCGCTCATGGCCATACCACCCTGAACACGCCCGATCTCGTCTGATCTCGGAAGCTAAGCAGGGTAGGGTCTGGTTAGTACTTGGGTGGGAGACTGCCTGGGAATACCACGTGCTGTAAGCTTTTCTCACTTTTACTTTATACAGGGGGCACTCCACCTCACGATTATTTTAAATCTATCACTCCCCTTCCATTTTACTATTTTATATATATATATATATATATATATATATATATTTTTTTTTCTCTCATTCATAAAGGCAGCTTTTACACACCGTTTTACTCTAAATACTGCCTGGTAATTCTAGGTGCTGTAAGCTCTTCGTGCCTTTATTCCACCAGGGCACGATCTTCTCACAAACTTGAAGACTGTCACTCCCCATTCACGTTTTACAACTTATTGTTAATGATAAAGAGACAGCTTTTTACACACAGTTTTAAACAAAGTACTGATATTATTCCTCTTCAACTGACCGCTTTGTTTTCTATGCAAAAACCACTTCGCCACAGAAGACTCGATATTATTGGCATAGCAAGTTCTGCTCTTCTCCTTTCAAAACTTGCTAAAAGCTGTATTTAAAAGAACAGATTGGCCGGGGTAATTCACACCCTTCAATGCCAGCTTAATGTTTAGGTTAGTGGGAATCACAGAGGAATTAGGGATGGAAACTTCTTTGCTGGTGGTAGAAGCGGTCTGCTGAATTTTTAGAGAGAAGAGGCCGTCGATGTTTGAATGTAGAAAATTGTTCTGGCTGCAGCCTGCAGTATGGACTTGTTGGTGTGTGTAGCTCCCAGTGTTCTGACAGCGTGACGTTTTGGGGAAGCATGTGATTCAGCAGCTACCAGTGGGCTTCGTGCAGCGGAGATTTTGTGGCTGTTAGCGGAGTTGATAATAGAGGGTCGTTAAGAGAAGCCTGCATGCGGTAGGCAAAGGAGTAATGTTTGCTGGCGGGGGACGTGCGGCGATTAACCTGTGCGGTAGTGAAAAGGAGTTAAAGAGAAGGAAGTGTGCGGATGCGGAAAGAATGGAATAATTGTGGTAGGCTGCCGGCTGAGTAGTTTGGTGAATGTTTGGTGTGGGTCCGGCGTTGCCGATTGGATGGTGGGGCTGCAGTGTGAGTCAGATAAAAAAAAAAAAAAACCAGGAGTAGGATCCAATGGGACCAACTGGCATGTATAGAGGCGTGTAATGCAAAAGGGCTGTTTTTGGTCGCGTCTCTCGCTTATGGCCATACCACCCTGAACACGCCCGATCTCGTCTGATCTCGGAAGCTAAGCAGGGTAGGGTCTGGTTAGTACTTGGATGGGAGACCACCTGGGAATACCAGGTGCTGTAAGCTTTTCTCACTTTTACTTTATACAGGGGGCGCTCCACTTCACGATTAATTTAAATCTATCACTCCCCTTCCATTTTACTATTTTATATATATATTTTTATTTTCTCTCTTTCATAAAGGCAGCTTTTACACACCGTTTTACTCTAAATACTGCCTGGTAATTCTAGGTGCTGTAAGCTCTTCGTGCCTTTATTCCACCAGGGCGCGATCTTCTCACAAACTTGAAGACTGTCACTCCCCATTCACGTTTTACAACTTATTGTTAATGATAAAGAGACAGCTTTTTACACACAGTTTTAAACAAAGTACTGATATTATTCCTCTTCAACTGACCGCTTTGTTTTCTATGCAAAAACCACTTCGCCACAGAAGACTCGATATTATTGGCATAGCAAGTTCTGCTCTTCTCCTTTCAAAACTTGCTAAAAGCTGTATTTAAAAGAACAGATTGGCCGGGGTAATTCACACCCTTCAATGCCAGCTTAATGTTTAGGTTAGTGGGAATCACAGAGGAATTAGGGATGGAAACTTCTTTGCTGGTGGTAGAAGCGGTCTGGTGAATTTTTAGAGAGAAGAGGCCGTCGATGTTTGAATGTAGAAAATTGTTCTGGCTGCAGCCTGCAGTATGGACTTGTTGGTGTGTGTAGCTCCCAGTGTTCTGACAGCGCGACGTTTTGGGGAAGCATGTGATTCAGCAGCTACCAGTGGGCTTCGTGCGGCGGAGATTTTGTGGCTGTTAGCGGAGTTGATAACAGAGGGTCGTTAAGAGAAGCCTGCATGCAGTAGGCAAAGGAGTAATGTTTGCCGGCGGGGGACGTGCGGCGATTAACCTATGCGGTAGTGAAAAGGAGTTAAAAAGAAGGAAGTGTGCGGATGCGGAAAGAATGGAATAATTGTGGTAGGCTGCCGGCTGAGTAGTTTGGTGAATGTTTGGTGTGGGTCCGGCGCTGCCGATTGGATGGTGGGGCTGCAGTGTGAGTCAGATAAAAAAAAAAAAAAAACCAGGAGTAGGATCCAATGGGACCAACTGGCATGTATAGAGGCGTGTAATGCAAAAGGGCTGTTTTTGGTAGCATCTCTCGCTTACGGCCATACCACCCTGAACACGCCCGATCTCGTCTGATCTCGGAAGCCAAGCAGGGTAGGGTCTGGTTAGTACTTGGATGGGAGACCACCTGGGAATACCAGGTGCTGTAAGCTTTTCTCACTTTTACTTTATACAGGGGGCGCTCCACTTCACGATTAATTTAAATCTATCACTCCCCTTCCATTTTACTATTTTATTTATATATTTTTATTTTCTCTCTTTCATAAAGGCAGCTTTTACACACCGTTTTACTCTAAATACTGCCTGGTAATTCTAGGTGCTGTAAGCTCTTCGTGCCTTTATTCCACCAGGGCGCGATCTTCTCACAAACTTGAAGACTGTCACTCCCCATTCACGTTTTACAACTTATTGTTAATGATAAAGAGACAGCTTTTTACACACAGTTTTAAACAAAGTACTGATATTATTCCTCTTCAACTGACCGCTTTGTTTTCTATGCAAAAACCACTTCGCCACTGAAGACTCGATATTATTGGCATAGCAAGTTCTGCTCTTCTCCTTTCAAAACTTGCTAAAAGCTGTATTTAAAAGAACAGATTGGCCGGGGTAATTCACACCCTTCAATGCCAGCTTAATGTTTAGGTTAGTGGGAATCACAGAGGAATTAGGGATGGAAACTTCTTTGCTGGTGGTAGAAGCGGTCTGGTGAATTTTTAGAGAGAAGAGGCCGTCGATGTTTGAATGTAGAAAATTGTTCTGGCTGCAGCCTGCAGTATGGACTTGTTGGTGTGTGTAGCTCCCAGTGTTCTGACAGCGTGACGTTTTGGGGAAGCATGTGATTCAGCAGCTACCAGTGGGCTTCGTGCGGCGGAGATTTTGTGGCTGTTAGCGGAGTTGATAATAGAGGGTCGTTAAGAGAAGCCTGCATGCGGTAGGCAAAGGAGTAATGTTTGCTGGCGGGGGACGTGCGGCGATTAACCTGTGCGGTAGTGAAAAGGAGTTAAAGAGAAGGAAGTGTGCGGATGCGGAAAGAATGGAATAATTGTGGTAGGCTGCCGGCTGAGTAGTTTGGTGAATGTTTGGTGTGGGTCCGGCGTTGCCGATTGGATGGTGGGGCTGCAGTGTGAGTCAGATAAAAAAAAAAAAAAAAACCAGGAGTAGGATCCAATGGGACCAACTGGCATGTATAGAGGCGTGTAATGCAAAAGGGCTGTTTTTGGTCGCGTCTCTCGCTTATGGCCATACCACCCTGAACACGCCCGATCTCGTCTGATCTCGGAAGCTAAGCAGGCTAGGATCTGGTTAGTACTTGGATGGGAGACCACCTGGGAATACCAGGTGCTGTAAGCTTTTCTCACTTTTACTTTATACAGGGGGCGCTCCACTTCACGATTAATTTAAATCTATCACTCCCCTTCCATTTTACTATTTTATATATATATTTTTATTTTCTCTCTTTCATAAAGGCAGCTTTTACACACCGTTTTACTCTAAATACTGCCTGGTAATTCTAGGTGCTGTAAGCTCTTCGTGCCTTTATTCCACCAGGGCGCGATCTTCTCACAAACTTGAAGACTGTCACTCCCCATTCACGTTTTACAACTTATTTGTAATGATAAAGAGACAGCTTTTTACACACAGTTTTAAACAAAGTACTGATATTATTCCTCTTCAACTGACCGCTTTGATTTCTATGCAAAAACCACTTCGCCACAGAAGACTCGATATTATTGGCATAGCAAGTTCTGCTCTTCTCCTTTCAAAACTTGCTAAAAGCTGTATTTAAAAGAACAGATTGGCCGGGGTAATTCACACCCTTCAATGCCAGCTTAATGTTTAGGTTAGTGGGAATCACAGAGGAATTAGGGATGGAAACTTCTTTGCTGGTGGTAGAAGCGGTCTGGTGAATTTTTAGAGAGAAGAGGCCGTCGATGTTTGAATGTAGAAAATTGTTCTGGCTGCAGCCTGCAGTATGGACTTGTTGGTGTGTGTAGCTCCCAGTGTTCTAACAGCGCGACGTTTTGGGGAAGCATGTGATTCAGCAGCTACCAGTGGGCTTCGTGCGGCGGAGATTTTGTGGCTGTTAGCGGAGTTGATAACAGAGGGTCGTTAAGAGAAGCCTGCATGCAGTAGGCAAAGGAGTAATGTTTGCCGGCGGGGGACGTGCGGCGATTAACCTGTGCGGTAGTGAAAAGGAGTTAAAAAGAAGGAAGTGTGCGGATGCGGAAAGAATGGAATAATTGTGGTAGGCTGCCGGCTGAGTAGTTTGGTGAATGTTTGGTGTGGGTCCGGCGCTGCCGATTGGATGGTGGGGCTGCAGTGTGAGTCAGAAAAAAAAAAAAAAAGAACATTAGTAGGATCCAATGGGACCAACTGTCATGTATAGAGGCGTGTAATGCAAAAGGGCTCTTTTTGGTAGCATTTCTCGCTTACGGCCATACCACCCTGAACACGCCTGATCTCGTCTGATCTCGGAAGCCAAGCAGGGTAGGGTCTGGTTAGTACTTGGATGGGAGACCTCCTGGGAATACCAGGTGCTGTAAGCTTTTCTCACTTTTACTTTATACAGGGGGCGCTCCACTTCACGATTAATTTAAATCTATCACTCCCCTTCCATTTTACTATTTTATATATATATTTTTATTTTCTCTCTTTCATAAAGGCAGCTTTTACACACCGTTTTACTCTAAATACTGCCTGGTAATTCTAGGTGCTGTAAGCTGTTCGTGCCTTTATTCCACCAGGGCGCGATCTTCTCACAAACTTGAAGACTGTCACTCCCCATTCACGTTTTACAACTTATTGTTAATGATAAAGAGACAGCTTTTTACACACAGTTTTAAACAAAGTACTGATATTATTCCTCTTCAACTGACCGCTTTGTTTTCTATGCAAAAACCACTTCGCCACAGAAGACTCGATATTATTGGCATAGCAAGTTCTGCTCTTCTCCTTTCAAAACTTGCTAAAAGCTGTATTTAAAAGAACAGATTGGCCGGGGTAAGTCACACCCTTCAATGCCAGCTTAATGTTTAGGTTAGTGGGAATCACAGAGGAATTAGAGATGGAAACTTCGTTGCTGGTGGTAGAAGCGGTCTGGTGAATTTTTAGAGAGAAGAGGCCGTCGATGTTTGAATGTAGAAAATTGTTCTGGCTGCAGCCTGCAGTATGGACTTGTTGGTGTGTGTAGCTCCCAGTGTTCTGACAGCGCGACGTTTTGGGGAAGAATGTGATTCAGCAGCTACCAGTGGGCTTCGTGCGGCGGAGATTTTGTGGCTGTTAGCGGAGTTGATAATAGAGGGTCGTTAAGAGAAGCCTGCATGCGGTAGGCAAAGGAGTAATGTTTGCTGGCGGGGGACGTGCGGCGATTAACCTGTGCGGTAGTGAAAAGGAGTTAAAGAGAAGGAAGTGTGCGGATGCGGAAAGAATGGAATAATTGTGGTAGGCTGCCGGCTGAGTAGTTTGGTGAATGTTTGGTGTGGGTCCGGCGTTGCCGATTGGATGGTGGGGCTGCAGTGTGAGTCAGATAAAAAAAAAAAAAAAACCAGGAGTAGGATCCAATGGGACCAACTGGCATGTATAGAGGCGTGTAATGCAAAAGGGCTGTTTTTGGTCGCGTCTCTCGCTTATGGCCATACCACCCTGAACACGCCCGATCTCGTCTGATCTCGGAAGCTAAGCAGGGTAGGGTCTGGTTAGTACTTGGATGGGAGACCACCTGGGAATACCAGGTGCTGTAAGCTTTTCTCACTTTTACTTTATACAGGGGGCGCTCCACTTCACGATTAATTTAAATCTATCACTCCCCTTCCATTTTACTATTTTATATATATATTTTTATTTTCTCTCTTTCATAAAGGCAGCTTTTACACACCGTTTTACTCTAAATACTGCCTGGTAATTCTAGGTGCTGTAAGCTCTTCGTGCCTTTATTCCACCAGGGCGCGATCTTCTCACAAACTTGAAGACTGTCACTCCCCATTCACGTTTTACAACTTATTGTTAATGATAAAGAGACAGCTTTTTACACACAGTTTTAAACAAAGTACTGATATTATTCCTCTTCAACTGACCGCTTTGTTTTCTATGCAAAAACCACTTCGCCACAGAAGACTCGATATTATTGGCATAGCAAGTTCTGCTCTTCTCCTTTCAAAACTTGCTAAAAGCTGTATTTAAAAGAACAGATTGGCCGGGGTAATTCACACCCTTCAATGCCAGCTTAATGTTTAGGTTAGTGGGAATCACAGAGGAATTAGGGATGGAAACTTCTTTGCTGGTGGTAGAAGCGGTCTGGTGAATTTTTAGAGAGAAGAGGCCGTCGATGTTTGAATGTAGAAAATTGTTCTGGCTGCAGCCTGCAGTATGGACTTGTTGGTGTGTGTAGCTCCCAGTGTTCTGACAGCGCGATGTTTTGGGGAAGCATGTGATTCAGCAGCTACCAGTGGGCTTCGTGCGGCGGAGATTTTGTGGCTGTTAGCGGAGTTGATAACAGAGGGTCGTTAAGAGAAGCCTGCATGCAGTAGGCAAAGGAGTAATGTTTGCCGGCGGGGGACGTGCGGCGATTAACCTGTGCGGTAGTGAAAAGGAGTTAAAAAGAAGGAAGTGTGCGGATGCGGAAAGAATGGAATAATTGTGGTAGGCTGCCGGCTGAGTAGTTTGGTGAATGTTTGGTGTGGGTCCGGCGCTGCCGATTGGATGGTGGGGCTGCAGTGTGAGTCAGATAAAAAAAAAAAAAAAAACCAGGAGTAGGATCCAATGGGACCAACTGGCATGTATAGAGGCGTGTAATGCAAAAGGGCTGTTTTTGGTAGCATCTCTCGCTTACGGCCATACCACCCTGAACACGCCCGATCTCGTCTGATCTCGGAAGCCAAGCAGGGTAGGGTCTGGTTAGTACTTGGATGGGAGACCACCTGGGAATACCAGGTGCTGTAAGCTTTTCTCACTTTTACTTTATACAGGGGGCGCTCCACTTCACGATTAATTTAAATCTATCACTCCCCTTCCATTTTACTATTTTATTTATATATTTTTATTTTCTCTCTTTCATAAAGGCAGCTTTTACACACCGTTTTACTCTAAATACTGCCTGGTAATTCTAGGTGCTGTAAGCTGTTCGTGCCTTTATTCCACCAGGGCGCGATCTTCTCACAAACTTGAAGACTGTCACTCCCCATTCACGTTTTACAACTTATTGTTAATGATAAAGAGACAGCTTTTTACACACAGTTTTAAACAAAGTACTGATATTATTCCTCTTCAACTGACCGCTTTGTTTTCTATGCAAAAACCACTTCGCCACTGAAGACTCGATATTATTGGCATAGCAAGTTCTGCTCTTCTCCTTTCAAAACTTGCTAAAAGCTGTATTTAAAAGAACAGATTGGCCGGGGTAATTCACACCCTTCAATGCCAGCTTAATGTTTAGGTTAGTGGGAATCACAGAGGAATTAGGGATGGAAACTTCTTTGCTGGTGGTAGAAGCGGTCTGGTGAATTTTTAGAGAGAAGAGGCCGTCGATGTTTGAATGTAGAAAATTGTTCTGGCTGCAGCCTGCAGTATGGACTTGTTGGTGTGTGTAGCTCCCAGTGTTCTGACAGCGTGACGTTTTGGGGAAGCATGTGATTCAGCAGCTACCAGTGGGCTTCGTGCGGCGGAGATTTTGTGGCTGTTAGCGGAGTTGATAATAGAGGGTCGTTAAGAGAAGCCTGCATGCGGTAGGCAAAGGAGTAATGTTTGCTGGCGGGGGACGTGCGGCGATTAACCTGTGCGGTAGTGAAAAGGACTTAAAGAGAAGGAAGTGTGCGGATGCGGAAAGAATGGAATAATTGTGGTAGGCTGCCGGCTGAGTAGTTTGGTGAATGTTTGGTGTGGGTCCGGCGTTGCCGATTGGATGGTGGGGCTGCAGTGTGAGTCAGATAAAAAAAAAAAAAAAAACCAGGAGTAGGATCCAATGGGACCAACTGGCATGTATAGAGGCGTGTAATGCAAAAGGGCTGTTTTTGGTCACGTCTCTCGCTTATGGCCATACCACCCTGAACACGCCCGATCTCGTCTGATCTCGGAAGCTAAGCAGGCTAGGATCTGGTTAGTACTTGGATGGGAGACCACCTGGGAATACCAGGTGCTGTAAGCTTTTCTCACTTTTACTTTATACAGGGGGCGCTCCACTTCACGATTAATTTAAATCTATCACTCCCCTTCCATTTTACTATTTTATATATATATTTTTATTTTCTCTCTTTCATAAAGGCAGCTTTTACACACCGTTTTACTCTAAATACTGCCTGGTAATTCTAGGTGCTGTAAGCTCTTCGTGCCTTTATTCCACCAGGGCGCGATCTTCTCACAAACTTGAAGACTGTCACTCCCCATTCACGTTTTACAACTTATTTGTAATGATAAAGAGACAGCTTTTTACACACAGTTTTAAACAAAGTACTGATATTATTCCTCTTCAACTGACCGCTTTGTTTTCTATGCAAAAACCACTTCGCCACAGAAGACTCGATATTATTGGCATAGCAAGTTCTGCTCTTCTCCTTTCAAAACTTGCTAAAAGCTGTATTTAAAAGAACAGATTGGCCGGGGTAATTCACACCCTTCAATGCCAGCTTAATGTTTAGGTTAGTGGGAATCACAGAGGAATTAGGGATGGAAACTTCTTTGCTGGTGGTAGAAGCGGTCTGGTGAATTTTTAGAGAGAAGAGGCCGTCGATGTTTGAATGTAGAAAATTGTTCTGGCTGCAGCCTGCAGTATGGACTTGTTGGTGTGTGTAGCTCCCAGTGTTCTAACAGCGCGACGTTTTGGGGAAGCATGTGATTCAGCAGCTACCAGTGGGCTTCGTGCGGCGGAGATTTTGTGGCTGTTAGCGGAGTTGATAACAGAGGGTCGTTAAGAGAAGCCTGCATGCAGTAGGCAAAGGAGTAATGTTTGCCGGCGGGGGACGTGCGGCGATTAACCTGTGCGGTAGTGAAAAGGAGTTAAAAAGAAGGAAGTGTGCGGATGCGGAAAGAATGGAATAATTGTGGTAGGCTGCCGGCTGAGTAGTTTGGTGAATGTTTGGTGTGGGTCCGGCGCTGCCGATTGGATGGTGGGGCTGCAGTGTGAGTCAGAAAAAAAAAAAAAAAGAACATTAGTAGGATCCAATGGGACCAACTGTCATGTATAGAGGCGTGTAATGCAAAAGGGCTCTTTTTGGTAGCATTTCTCGCTTACGGCCATACCACCCTGAACACGCCTGATCTCGTCTGATCTCGGAAGCCAAGCAGGGTAGGGTCTGGTTAGTACTTGGATGGGAGACCTCCTGGGAATACCAGGTGCTGTAAGCTTTTCTCACTTTTACTTTATACAGGGGGCGCTCCACTTCACGATTAATTTAAATCTATCACTCCCCTTCCATTTTACTATTTTATATATATATTTTTATTTTCTCTCTTTCATAAAGGCAGCTTTTACACACCGTTTTACTCTAAATACTGCCTGGTAATTCTAGGTGCTGTAAGCTGTTCGTGCCTTTATTCCACCAGGGCGCGATCTTCTCACAAACTTGAAGACTGTCACTCCCCATTCACGTTTTACAACTTATTGTTAATGATAAAGAGACAGCTTTTTACACACAGTTTTAAACAAAGTACTGATATTATTCCTCTTCAACTGACCGCTTTGTTTTCTATGCAAAAACCACTTCGCCACAGAAGACTCGATATTATTGGCATAGCAAGTTCTGCTCTTCTCCTTTCAAAACTTGCTAAAAGCTGTATTTAAAAGAACAGATTGGCCGGGGTAATTCACACCCTTCAATGCCAGCTTAATGTTTAGGTTAGTGGGAATCACAGAGGAATTAGAGATGGAAACTTCGTTGCTGGTGGTAGAAGCGGTCTGGTGAATTTTTAGAGAGAAGAGGCCGTCGATGTTTGAATGTAGAAAATTGTTCTGGCTGCAGCCTGCAGTATGGACTTGTTGGTGTGTGTAGCTCCCAGTGTTCTGACAGCGCGACGTTTTGGGGAAGAATGTGATTCAGCAGCTACCAGTGGGCTTCGTGCGGCGGAGATTTTGTGGCTGTTAGCGGAGTTGATAATAGAGGGTCGTTAAGAGAAGCCTGCATGCGGTAGGCAAAGGAGTAATGTTTGCTGGCGGGGGACGTGCGGCGATTAACCTGTGCGGTAGTGAAAAGGAGTTAAAGAGAAGGAAGTGTGCGGATGCGGAAAGAATGGAATAATTGTGGTAGGCTGCCGGCTGAGTAGTTTGGTGAATGTTTGGTGTGGGTCCGGCGTTGCCGATTGGATGGTGGGGCTGCAGTGTGAGTCAGATAAAAAAAAAAAAAAAAACCAGGAGTAGGATCCAATGGGACCAACTGGCATGTATAGAGGCGTGTAATGCAAAAGGGCTGTTTTTGGTCGCGTCTCTCGCTTATGGCCATACCACCCTGAACACGCCCGATCTTGTCTGATCTCGGAAGCCAAGCAGGGTAGGGTCTGGTTAGTACTTGGATGGGAGACCTCCTGGGAATACCAGGTGCTATAAGCCTTTCTCACTTTTACTTTATACAGGGGGCGCTCCACTTCACGATTAATTTAAATCTATCACTCCCCTTCCATTTTACTATTTTATATATATATATTTTTTTTTCTCTCATTCCTAAAGGCAGCTTTTAGAAACCGTTTTACTCTAAATACTTCCTGGTAATTCTAGGTGCTGTAAGCTGTTCGTGCCTTTATTCCACCAGGGCGCGATCTTCTCACAAACTTGAAGACTGTCACTCCCCATTCACGTTTTACAACTTATTGTTAATGATAAAGAGAGAGCTTTTTACACAAAGTTTTAAACAAAGTACTGATATTATTCCTCTTCAACTGACCGCTTTGTTTTCTATGCAAAAACCACTTCGCCACAGAAGACTCGATATTATTGGCATAGCAAGTTCTGCTCTTCTCCTTTCAAAACTTGCTAAAAGCTGTATTTAAAAGAACAGATTGGCCGGAGTAATTCACACCCTTCAATGCCAGCTTAATGTTTAGGTTAGTGGGAATCACAGAGGAATTAGGGATGGAAACTTCTTTGCTGGTGGTAGAAGCGGTCTGGTGAATTTTTAGAGAGAAGAGGCCGTCGATGTTTGAATGTAGAAAATTGTTCTGGCTGCAGCCTGCAGTATGGACTTGTTGGTGTGTGTAGCTCCCAGTGTTCTGACAGCGCGACGTTTTGGGGAAGCATGTGATTCAGCAGCTACCAGTGGGCTTCGTGCGGCGGAGATTTTGTGGCTGTTAGCGGAGTTGATAACAGAGGGTCGTTAAGAGAAGCCTGCATGCAGTAGGCAAAGGAGTAATGTTTGCCGGCGGGGGACGTGCGGCGATTAACCTGTGCGGTAGTGAAAAGGAGTTAAAAAGAAGGAAGTGTGCGGATGCGGAAAGAATGGAATAATTGTGGTAGGCTGCTGGCTGAGTAGTTTGGTGAATGTTTGGTGTGGGTCCGGCGCTGCCGATTGGATGGTGGGGCTGCAGTGTGAGTCAGATAAAAAAAAAAAACCAGGAGTAGGATCCAATGGGACTATCTGGCATGTATAGACGCGTGTAATGCAAAAGGGCTGTTTTTGGTAGCATCTCTCGCTTACGGCCATACCACCCTGAACACGCCCATATCTCGTCTGATTTTGGAAGCTAAGCAGGGTAGGGTCTGGTTAGTACTTGGATGGGAGACCACCTGGGAATACCAGGTGCTGTAAGCTTTTCTCACTTTTACTTTATACAGGGGGCGCTCCACTTCACGATTAATTTAAATCTATCACTCCCATTCCATTTTACTATTTTATATATATATTTTTTTTTTTCTCTCATTCATAAAGGCAGCTTTTAGAAACCGTTTTACTCTAAATACTTCCTGGTAATTCTAGGTGCTGTAAGTTGTTCGTGCCTTTATTCCACCAGGGCGCGATCTTCGCACAAACTTGAAGACTGTCACTCCCCATTCACGTTTTACAACTTATTGTTAATGATAAAGAGACAGCTTTTTACACACAGTTTTAAACAAAGTACTGATATTATTCCTCTTCAACTGACCGCTTTGTTTTCTATGCAAAAACCACTTCGCCACAGAAGACTCGATATTATTGGCATAGCAAGTTCTGCTCTTCTCCTTTCAAAACTTGCTAAAAGCTGTATTTAAAAGAACAGATTGGCCGGGGTAATTCACACCCTTCAATGCCAGCTTAATGTTTAGGTTAGTGGGAATCACAGAGGAATTAGGGATGGAAACTTCTTTGCTGGTGGTAGAAGCGGTCTGGTGAATTTTTAGAGAGAAGAGGCCGTCGATGTTTGAATGTAGAAAATTGTTCTGGCTGCAGCCTGCAGTATGGACTTGTTGGTGTGTGTAGCTCCCAGTGTTCTGACAGCGCGACGTTTTGGGGAAGTATGTGATTCAGCAGCTACCAGTGGGCTTCGTGCGGCAGAGATTTTGTGGCTGTTAGCGGAGTTGATAACAGATGGTCGTTAAGAGAAGCCTGCATACAGTAGGCAAAGGAGTAATGTTTGCCGGCGGGAGACGTGCGGCGATTAACCTGTGCGGTAGTGAAAAGGAGTTAAAAAGAAGGAAGTGTGCGGATGCGGAAAGAATGGAATAATTGTGGTAGGCTGCCGGCTGAGTAGTTTGGTGAATGTTTGGTGTGGGTCCGGCGCTGCCGATTGGATGGTGGTGCTGCAGTGTGAGTCAGATAAAAAAAAAAAAAAAAACCAGGAGTAGGATCCAATGGGACTAACTGGCATGTATAGACGCGTGTAATGCAAAAGGGCTGTTTTTGGTCGCGTCTTTCGCTTATGGCCATACCACCCTGAACACGCCCGATCTCGTCTGATCTCGGAAGCTAAGCAGGGTAGGGTCTGGTTAGTACTTGGATGGGAGACCACCTGGGAATACCAGGTGCTGTAAGCTTTTCTCACTTTTACTTTATACAGGGGGCACTCCACTTCACGATTAATTTAAATCTATCACTCCCCTTCCGTTTTACTATTTTATATATATATAACTATATATTTTTTCTCTCATTCATAAAGGCAGCTTTTACACACCGTTTTACTCTAAATACTGCCTGGTAATTCTAGCTGCTGTAAGCTGTTCGTGCCTTTATTCCACCAGGGCGCGATCTTCTCACAAACTTGAAGACTGTCACTCCCCATTCACATTTTACAACTTATTGTTAATGATAAAGAGACAGCTTTTTACACATAGTTTTAAACAAAGTACTGATATAATTCCTCTTCAACTCACCGCTTTGTTTTCTATGCAAAAACCACTTCGCCACAGAAGACTCGATATTATTGGCATATTATCTGCTCTTCTCCTCCTTTCAAAACTTGCTAAAAGCTGTATTTAAAAGAGCAGGTTGGCCGGGGTAATTCACACCCTTCAATGCCAGCTTAATGTTTAGGTTAGTGGGAATCACAGAGGAATTAGGGATGGAAACTTCTTTGCTGGTGGTAGAAGCGGTCTGGTGAATTTTTAGAGAGAAGAGGCCGTCGATGTTTGAATGTAGAAAATTGTTCTGGCTGCAGCCTGCAGTATGGACTTGTTGGTGTGTGTAGCTCCCAGTGTTCTGACAGCGCGACGTTTTGGGGAAGCATGTGATTCAGCAGCTACCAGTGGGCTTCGTGCGGCGGAGATTTTGTGGCTGTTAGCGGAGTTGATAACAGAGGGTCGTTAAAAGAAGCCTGCATGCGGTAGGCAAAGGAGTAATGTTTGCCGGCGGGGGACGTGCGGCGATTAACCTGTGCGGTAGTGAAAAGGAGTTAAAGAGAAGGAAGTGTGCGGATGCGGAAAGAATGGAATAATTGTGGTAGGCTGCCGGCTGAGTAGTTTGGTGAATGTTTGGTGTGGGTCCGGCGCTGCCGATTGGATGGTGGGGCTGCAGTGTGAGTCAGATAAAAAAAAAAAAAAACATTAGTAGGATCCAATGGGACCAACCGGCATGTATTGAGGCGTGTAATGCAAAAGGGCTGTTTTTGGTAGCATCTTTCGCTTACGGCCATACCACCCTGAACACGCCCGATCTCGTCTGATCTCGGAAGCCAAGCAGGGTAGGGTCTGGTTAGTACTTGGATGGGAGACCTCCTGGGAATACCAGGTGCTGTAAGCCTTTCTCACTTTTACTTTATACAGGGGGCGCTCCACTTCACGATTAATTTAAATCTATCACTCCCCTTCCATTTTACTATTTTATATATATATATTTTTTTTTCTCTCATTCATAAAGGCAGCTTTTAGAAACCGTTTTACTCTAAATACTTCCTGGTAATTCTAGGTGCTGTAAGCTGTTCGTGCCTTTATTCCACCAGGGCGCGATCTTCTCACAAACTTGAAGACTGTCACTCCCCATTCACGTTTTACAACTTATTGTTAATGATAAAGAGACAGCTTTTTACACACAGTTTTAAACAAAGTACTGATATTATTCCTCTTCAACTGACCGCTTTGTTTTCTATGCAAAAACCACTTCGCCACAGAAGACTCGATATTATTGGCATAGCAAGTTCTGCTCTTCTCCTTTCAAAACTTGCTAAAAGCTGTATTTAAAAGAACAGATTGGCCGGGGTAATTCACACCCTTCAATGCCAGCTTAATGTTTAGGTTAGTGGGAATCACAGAGGAATTAGGGATGGAAACTCCTTTGCTGGTGGTAGAAGCGGTCTGGTGAATTTTTAGAGAGAAGAGGCCGTCGATGTTTGAATGTAGAAAATTGTTCTGGCTGCAGCCTGCAGTATGGACTTGTTGTTGTGTGTAGCTCCCAGTGTTCTGACAGCGCGACGTTTTGGGGAAGCATGTGATTCAGCAGCTACCAGTGGGCTTCGTGCGGCGGAGATTTTGTGGCTGTTAGCGGAGTTGATAACAGAGGGTCGTTAAGAGAAGCCTGCATGCAGTAGGCAAAGGAGTAATGTTTGCCGGCGGGGGACGTGCGGCGATTAACCTGTGCGGTAGTGAAAAGGAGTTAAAAAGAAGGAAGTGTGCGGATGCGGAAAGAATGGAATAATTGTGGTAGGCTGCCGGCTGAGTAGTTTGGTGAATGTTTGGTGTGGGTCCGGCGCTGCCGATTGGATGGTGGGGCTGCAGTGTGAGTCAGATAAAAAAAAAAAAAGAACATTAGTAGGATCCAATGGGACCAACTGGCATGTATAGAGGCGTGTAATGCAAAAGGGCTGTTTTTGGTAGCATCTCTCGCTTACGGCCATACCACCCTGAACACGCCTGATCTCGTCTGATCTCGGAAGCCAAGCAGGGTAGGTTTTGGTTAGTAGTTGGATGGGAGACCTCCTGGGAATACCAGGTGCTGTAAGCTTTTCTCACTTTTACTTTATACAGGGGGCGCTCCACTTCACGATTAATTTAAATCTATCACTCCCCTTCCATTTTACTATTTTATATATATATATATATATATTTTTTCTCTCATTCATAAAGGCAGCTTTTAGAAACCGTTTTACTCTAAATACTTCCTGGTAATTCTAGGTGCTGTAAGCTGTTCGTGCCTTTATTCCACCAGGGCGCGATCTTCTCACAAACTTGAAGACTGTCACTCCCCATTCACGTTTTACAACTTATTGTTAATGATAAAGAGACAGCTTTTTACACACAGTTTTAACACTACGATCCCTGAAATCAACGAAATTTTTCGGACGCACCTCGGGTGGAGCCCCCCCCTCACTCCCCACACAAGCTGCCCGCCCCCTCATCAGCGCCAATCAACACCTATTGTTTTGCAAATGAAAGCGGAGTTTCACGGTTTCAGCTTCGGGTCTGCACAGAAACGTTTTCTAACAGTGTGGTCTGAGGAATCGTAAAATACATGCGTTAATATATCATAATTTGAAACACCATTTCTCTTGATTCGGTAATTTCAGTTTTAAGAAAGTATTTGATGGAATAAATACATGCATTTGCTTACTGCCTGTAGCAATCGGTAATCTGATTTTCAGTTTTAAAGTTCGATCAGGGCTAAATGACAAATTAATTAATGTATGTCATTAAAATTACCCTGGCATGATATTTGCATTATAAATGTACCGACAGACAAAGCATTTTTATAGGTAATGAAGAAAAACCTGCAACTTGCAATGTGCAAAGACCGTAATCCCCGTAAGAAGTGCATGCACACAAAAGACTGCTGATTACTATGTCCATTTGTTATGAGAGAGCACAATGCGCTTTGAATGTAAACACTGACGTTGCTACTTGCGAAAAAGATCGCGCAGTTATGAGCGCACAAAAGACTGTAAATTACTGCGGACGTGTGTGCATTTGTGCGTAGGATTATGAGATGCCACGGTGAACTTCACACGGAAACAATTCACATGTTACATGGGAAACATTGCGCAGTTATCAGCGCACAAAAGACTGTAAATTACTCCCGACGTGTGTGCATTTGTGTGTGGGATTATGAGATGCCATGGTGAACTTCACACGGAAACAATTCACATGTTACATGGGAAACATTGCGCAGTTATCAGCGCACAAAAGACTGTAAATTACTCCCGACGTGTGTGCATTTGTGTGTGGGATTATGAAATGCCACAGTGAACACAAACACTTCGTGATGTACGTATGAAACAGGATGGGCAATTATGAGCACACAAAAGTGCTAATTATTCATAAACAGATTGTGGTCCAGATATATAATTACGGCATAATAAAAAAAAGACTTTCGCGTGCGTGTGTGTTTCCGTATAACATTCAATCGGTTATTTTTGATATAATAAATACATACAGTTGATGTCTGCGACAATCTGTGTAACCTTATTCAGTTGTAAAAGTTAGAGCTAAAAGATAAATTGATTTACATATATCGGTAAAAGAACCATGGCATAACATTAGCGCGATATATGCATTATAAATGAATCACTAAGTAAGAACTCAGGACACTGCAGCTGCGCTTTGCATGAAGGCTAAAGATGGCTCTGTTTGGGAAAAAGAAACTTCGGCGTCGATTTATGCAAGAAAAAGAGATTGAAAAAGAAATGAAGACACAGCTTAGACAAGCTTCTGTTCCTCAGCTTTCCACTGGAAAGAGGACTCAGTGTCAGGTGCTCCGTCACTGTAATAGGCAGGGGCGCCGCTAAGGGGGGGAAAGTTGGGACAATTCTAAGGGCCCACGCCCTTTAGGGGCCCCCAGAGATCTGAATGGGTGTGGTAGGGGGGCCCAACCTCATATTTTGTCATAGGGCCCAAAATTGCTAGCGGCGCCCCTGGTAATAGGAACCACAGTACAGAGAGATGTGTGCAGTGTGACAGGTACACCTGTCGCAAGTGTAGGAAGGAGTGTCATTGGGTGTGTGATGACTGTTAGTGGATAGAAAAGGTTTTGTATCTTTAGTGTATGTGCTTATTTTGTATAATAAATGTGTATCTTCCACTTGAATGACACGGACTCTCTCTCTCTATCATACACACACATGCTCTTTATCTTTATACCATCTGATACTTGAAATTTACACATTCTTTGTCAATATTCCTGCAGCTTGTACTCATGAATCAATGATGCAACTTTTCCCCATGTGGCACATGAAGTGTTTACATCAGAAATGCACATGCGTGCACATGTATGACATGTTATTTCATCATACATTTACACATATAGTTGTAGACACAGAACATACATCAAAATATATGTATTTGCTATATCAAAATATATTAGTGTAATTGACACCACGGTTACCGTAGTAGATTTGGGGGTTCCACTGTATTTCAAATTATTATGTATCAAAGCATGTGAATCCTTACAATACATCACTAGATAAACTCTTTAGTGCAGACCTGAGTTGAAGAAGTGACTTCAGGCTGGGGGATGACTTCAGCTGAGTGACTGTGATTCATTTGCAAAACAAAAGGTGTTAATGGTGCTGGAGAGGGGGCGGGCAGCTTGTGAGGGGAGTAAGAGGGGGGGCTCCTTGTGAGGAGAGCCTCATTTTTCCAGGAATTCTAGTGTTAAACAAAGTACTGATATTATTCCTCTTCAACTGACCGCTTTGTTTTCTATGCAAAAACCACTTCGCCACAGAAGACTCGATATTATTGGCATAGCAAGTTCTGCTCTTCTCCTTTCAAAACTTGCTAAAAGCTGTATTTAAAAGAACAGATTGGCCGGGGTAATTTACACCCTTCAATGCCAGCTTAATGTTTAGGTTAGTGGGAATCACAGAGGAATTAGGGATGGAAACTTCTTTGCTGGTGGTAGAAGCGGTCTGGTGAATTTTTAGAGAGAAGAGGCCGTCGATGTTTGAATGTAGAAAATTGTTCTGGCTGCAGCCTGCAGTATGGACTTGTTGGTGTGTGTAGCTCCCAGTGTTCTGACAGCGTGACGTTTTGGGGAAGCATGTGATTCAGCAGCTACCAGTGGGCTTCGCGCGGCGGAGATTTTGTGGCTGTTAGCGGAGTTGATAACAGAGGGTCGTTAAGAGAAGCCTGCATGCAGTAGGCAAAGGAGTAATGTTTGCCGACGGGGGACGTGCGGCGATTAACCTGTGCGGTAGTGAAAAGGAGTTAAAAAGAAGGAAGTGTGCGGATGCGGAAAGAATGGAATAATTGTGGTAGGCTGCCGGCTGAGTAGTTTGGTGAATGTTTGGTGTGGGTCCGGCGCTGCCGATTGGATGGTGGTGCTGCAGTGTGAGTCAGATAAAAAAAAAAAAAAACCAGGAGTAGGATCCAATGGGACCAACTGGCATGTATAGAGGCGTGTAATGCAAAAGGGCTGTTTTTGGTAGCGTCTCTCGCTTATGGCCATACCACCCTGAACACGCCCGATCTCGTCTGATCTCAGAAGCTAAGCAGGGTAGGGTATGGTTAGTACTTGGATGGGAGACCACCTGGGAATACCAGGTGCTGTAAGCTTTTCTCACTTTTACTTTATACAGGGGGCGCTCCACTTCACGATTAATTTAAATCTATCACTCCCCTTCCATTCTACTATTTTATATATATTTTTTTATTTTCTCTCTTTCATAAAGGCAGCTTTTACACACCGTTTTACTCTAAATACTGCCTGGTAATTCTAGGTGCTGTAAGCTCTTCGTGCCTTTATTCCACCAGGGCGCGATCTTCTCACAAACTTGAAGACTGTCACTCCCCATTCACGTTTTACAACTTATTGTTAATGATAAAGAGACAGCTTTTTACACACAGTTTTAAACAAAGTACTGATATTATTCCTCTTCAACTGACCGCTTTGTTTTCTATGCAAAAACCACTTCGCCACAGAAGACTCGATATTATTGGCATAGCAAGTTCTGCTCTTCTCCTTTCAAAACTTGCTAAAAGCTGTATTTAAAAGAACAGATTGGCCGGGGTAATTCACACCCTTCAATGCCAGCTTAATGTTTAGGTTAGTGGGAATCACAGAGGAATTAGGGATGGAAACTTCTTTGCTGGTGGTAGAAGCGGTCTGGTGAATTTTTAGAGAGAAGAGGCCGTCGATGTTTGAATGTAGAAAATTGTTCTGGCTGCAGCCTGCAGTATGGACTTGTTGGTGTGTGTAGCTCCCAGTGTTCTGACAGCGCGACGTTTTGGGGAAGCATGTGATTCAGCAGCTACCAGTGGGCTTCGTGCGGCGGAGATTTTGTGGCTGTTAGCGGAGTTGATAACAGAGGGTCGTTAAGAGAAGCCTGCATGCAGTAGGCAAAGGAGTAATGTTTGCCGGCGGGTGACGTGCGGCGATTAACCTGTGCGGTAGTGAAAAGGAGTTAAAAAGAAGGAAGTGTGCGGATGCGGAAAGAATGGAATAATTGTGGTAGGCTGCCGGCTGAGTAGTTTGGTGAATGTTTGGTGTGGGTCCGGCGCTGCCGATTGGATGGTGGGGCTGCAGTGTGAGTCAGATAAAAAAAAAAAAAAAAACAGGAGTAGGATCCAATGGGACTAACTGGCATGTATAGACGCGTGTAATGCAAAAGGGCTGTTTTTGGTAGCGTCTCTCGCTTATGGCCATACCACCCTGAACACGCCCGATCTCATCCGATCTCGGAAGCCAAGCAGGGTAGGGTCTGGTTAGTACTTGGATGGGAGATCTCCTGGGAATACCAGGTGCTGTAAGCTTTTCTCACTTTTACTTTATACAGGGGGCGCTCCACTTCACGATTAATTTAAATCTATCACTCCCCTTCCATTTTACTATTTTATATATATATATATATTTTTCTCTCATTCATAAAGGTAGCTTTTACACACCGTTTTACTCTAAATACTTTCTGGTAATTCTAGGTGCTGTAAGCTGTTCGTGCCTTTATTCCACCAGGGCGCGATCTTCTCACAAACTTGAAGACTGTCACTCCCCATTCACGTTTTACAACTTATTGTTAATGACAGCTTTTTACACACAGTTTTAAACAAAGTACTGATATTATTCCTCTTCAACTGACCGCTTTGTTTTCTATGCAAAAACCACTTCGCCACAGAAGACTCGATATTATTGGCATAGCAAGTTCTGCTCTTCTCCTTTCAAAACTTGCTAAAAGCTGTATTTAAAAGAACAGATTGGCCGGGGTAATTCACACCCTTCAATGCCAGCTTAATGTTTAGGTTAGTGGGAATCACAGAGGAATTAGGGATGGAAACTTCTTTGCTGGTGGTAGAAGCGGTCTGGTGAATTTTTAGAGAGAAGAGGCCGTCGATGTTTGAATGTAGAAAATTGTTCTGGCTGCAGCCTGCAGTATGGACTTGTTGGTGTGTGTAGCTCCCAGTGTTCTGACAGCGCGACGTTTTGGGGAAGCATGTGATTCAGCAGCTACCAGTGGGCTTCGTGCGGCGGAGATTTTGTGGCTGTTAGCGGAGTTGATAACAGAGGGTCGTTAAGAGAAGCCTGCATGCAGTAGGCAAAGGAGTAATGTTTGCCGGCGGGGGACGTGCGGCGATTAACCTGTGCGGTAGTGAAAAGGAGTTAAAAAGAAGGAAGTGTGTGGATGCGGAAAGAATGGAATAATTGTGGTAGGCTGCCGGCTGAGTAGTTTGGTGAATGTTTGGTGTGGGTCCGGCGCTGCCGATTGGATGGTGGTGCTGCAGTGTGAGTCAGATAAAAAAAAAAAAAAACCAGGAGTAGGATCTAATGGGACTAACTGGCATGTATAGACGCGTATAATGCAAAAGGGCTGTTTTTGGTCGTGTCTCTCGCTTACGGCCATACCACCCTGAACACGCCCGATCTCGTCTGATCTTGGAAGCTAAGCAGGGTAGGGTCTGGTTAGTACTTGGATGGGTGACCACCTGGGAATACCAGGTGCTGTAAGCTTTTCTCACTTTTACTTTATACAGGGGGCGCTCCACTTCACGATTAATTTAAATCTAGCACTCCCCTTCCATTTTACTATTTTATATATATATATATTTTATCTCTCTTTCATAAAGCCAGCTTTTAGAAACCGTTTTACTCTAAATACTTCCTGGTAATTCTAGGTGCTGTAAGCTGTTCGTGCCTTTATTCCACCAGGGCGCGATCTTCTCACAAACTTGAAGACTGTCACTCCCCATTCACGTTTTACAACTTATTGTTAATGATAAAGAGACAGCTTTTTACACACAGTTTTAAACAAAGTACTGATATTATTCCTCTTCAACTGACCGCTTTGTTTTCTATGCAAAAACCACTTCGCCACAGAAGACTCGATATTATTGGCATAGCAAGTTCTGCTCTTCTCCTTTCAAAACTTGCTAAAAGCTGTATTTAAAAGAACAGATTGGCCGGGGTAATTCACACCCTTCAATGCCAGCTTAATGTTTAGGTTAGTGGGAATCACAGAGGAATTAGGGATGGAAACTTCTTTGCTGGTGGTAGAAGCGGTCTGGTGAATTTTTAGAGAGAAGAGGCCGTCGATGTTTGGATGTAGAAAATTGTTCTGGCTGCAGCCTGCAGTATGGACTTGTTGGTGTGTGTAGCTCCCAGTGTTCTGACAGCGCAACGTTTTGGGGAAGCATGTGATTCAGCAGCTACCAGTGGGCTTCGTGCGGCAGAGATTTTGTGGCTGTTAGCGGAGTTGATAACAGAGGGTCGTTAAGAAAAGCCTGCATGCAGTAGGCAAAGGAGTAATGTTTGCTGGCGGGGGACGTGCGGCGATTAACCTGTGCGGTAGTGAAAAGGAGTTAAAGAGAAGGAAGTGTGCGGATGCGGAAAGAATGGAATAATTGTGGTAGGCTGCCGGCTGAGTAGTTTGGTGAATGTTTGGTGTGGGTCCGGCGCTGCCGATTGGATGGTGGTGCTGCAGTGTGAGTCAGATAAAAAAAAAAAAAAACCAGGAGTAGGATCCAATGGGACTAACTGGCATGTATAGACGCGTTTAATGCAAAAGGGCTGTTTTTGGTTACGTCTCTCGCTTATGGCCATACCTCCCTGAACACACCCGATCTCATCCGATCTCAGAAGCCAAGCAGGGTAGGGGCTGGTTAGTACTTTGATGGGAGACCTCCTGGGAATACCAGGTGCTGTAAGCTTTTCTCACTTTTACTTTATACAGGGGGCGCTCCACTTCACGATTAATTTAAATCTATCACTCCCCTTCCATTTTACTATTTTATATATATATTTTTTTTTCTCTCATTCATAAAGGCAGCTTTTACACACCGTTTTACTTTAAATACTTCCTGGTAATTCTATGTGCTGTAAGCTGTTCGTGCCTTTATTCCACCAGGGCGCGATCTTCTCACAAACTTGAAGACTGTCACTCCCCATTCACGTTTTACAACTTATTGTTAATGATAAAGAGACAGCTTTTTACACACAGTTTTAAACAAAGTACTGATATTATTCCTCTTCAACTGACCGCTTTGTTTTCTATGCAAAAACCACTTCACCACAGAAGACTCGATATTATTGGCATAGCAAGTTCTGCTCTTCTCCTTTCAAAACTTGCTAAAAGCTGTATTTAAAAGAACAGATTGGCCGGGGTAATTCACACCCTTCAATGCCAGCTTAATGTTTAGGTTAGTGGGAATCACAGAGGAATTAGGGATGGAAACTTCTTTGCTGGTGGTAGAAGCGGTCTGGTGAATTTTTAGAGAGAAGAGGCCGTCGATGTTTGAATGTAGAAAATTGTTCTGGCTGCAGCCTGCAGTATGGACTTGTTGGTGTGTGTAGCTCCCAGTGTTCTAACAGCGCGACGTTTTGGGGAAGCATGTGATTCAGCAGCTACCAGTGGGCTTCGTGCGGCGGAGATTTTGTGGCTGTTAGCGGAGTTGATAACAGAGGGTCGTTAAGAGAAGCCTGCATGCAGTAGGCAAAGGAGTAATGTTTGCCGGCGGGGGACGTGCGGCGATTAACCTGTGCGGTAGTGAAAAGGAGTTAAAAAGAAGGAAGTGTGCGGATGCGGAAAGAATGGAATAATTGTGGTAGGCTGTCGGCTGAGTAGTTTGGTGAATGTTTGGTGTGGGTCTGGCGCTGCCGATTGGATGGTGGTGCTGCAGTGTGAGTCAGATAAAAAAAAAAAAAAAAGAACATTAGTAGGATCCAATGGGACCAACTGGCATGTATAGAGGCGTGTAATGCAAAAGGGATGTTTTTGGTAGCATCTCTCGCTTACGGCCATACCACCCTGAACACGCCTGATCTCGTCTGGTCTTGGAAGCTAAGCAGGGTAGGGTCTGGTTAGTACTTGGATGGGAGACCACCTGGGAATACCAAGTGCTGTAAGCTTTTCTCACTTTTACTTTATACAGGGGGCGCTCCACTTCACGATTAATTTAAATCTATCACTCCCCTTCCATTTTACTATTTTATATATATATATATTTTTTTTCTCTCATTCATAAAGGCAGCTTTTAGAAACCGTTTTACTCTAAATACTTCCTGGTAATTCTAGGTGCTGTAAGCTGTTCGTGCCTTTATTCCACCAGGGAGCGATCTTCTCACAAACTTGAAGACTGTCACTCCCCATTCACGTTTTACAACTTATTGTTAATGATAAAGAGACAGCTTTTTACACACAGTTTTAAACAAAGTACTGATATTATTCCTCTTCAACTGACCGCTTTGTTTTCTATGCAAAAACCACTTCGCCACAGAAGACTCGATATTATTGGCATAGCAAGTTCTGCTCTTCTCCTTTCAAAACTTGCTAAAAGCTGTATTTAAAAGAACAGATTGGCCGGGGTAATTCACACCCTTCAATGCCAGCTTAATGTTTAGGTTAGTGGGAATCACAGAGGAATTAGGGATGGAAACTTCTTTGCTGGTGGTAGAAGCGGTCTGGTGAATTTTTAGAGAGAAGAGGCCGTCGATGTTTGAATGTAGAAAATTGTTCTGGCTGCAGCCTGCAGTATGGACTTGTTGGTGTGTGTAGCTCCCAGTGTTCTGACAGCGTGACGTTTTGGGGAAGCATGTGATTCAGCAGCTACCATTGGGCTTCGTGCGGCGGAGATTTTGTGGCTGTTAGCGGAGTTGATAACAGAGGGTCGTTAAGAGAAGTCTGCATGCAGTAGGCAAAGGAGTAATGTTTGCCGGCGGGGGACGTGCGGCGATTAACCTGTGCGGTAGTGAAAAGGAGTTAAAAAGAAGGAAGTGTGCGGATGTGGAAAGAATGGAATAATTGTGGTAGGCTGCCGGCTGAGTAGTTTGGTGAATGTTTGGTGTGGGTCCGGCGCTGCCGATTGGATGGTGGGGCTGCAGTGTGAGTCAGATAAAAAAAAAAAAAAAAGAACATTAGTAGGATCCAATGGGACCAACTGGCATGTATAGAGGCGTGTAATGCAAAAGGGCTGTTTTTGGTAGCTTCTCTCGCTTACGGCCATACCACCCTGAACACGCCCGATCTCGTCTGATCTCGGAAGCCAAGCAGGGTAGGGTCTGGTTAGTACTTGGATGGGAGACCTCCTGGGAATACCAGGTGCTGTAAGCCTTTCTCACTTTTACTTTATACAAGGGGCGCTCCACTTCACGATTAATTTAAATCTATAACTCCCCTTCCATTTTACTATTTTATATATATATTTTTTCTCTCATTCATAAAGGCAGCTTTACACACCGTTTTACTCTAAATTCTTCCTGGTAATTCTAGGTGCTGTGAGCTGTTCGTGCCTTTATTCCACCAGGGCGCGATCTTCTGACAAACTTGAAGACTTTCACTCCACATTCACGTTTTACAACTTATTGTTAATAATAAAGAGACAGCTTTTTACACACAGTTTTAAACAAAGTACTGATATAATTCCTCTTAAACTCACCGCTTTGTTTTCTATGCAAAAACCACTTCGCCACAGAATATTCGATATTATTGGCATATTATCTGCTCTTCTCCTCCTTTCAAAACTTGCTAAAAGCTGTATTTAAAAGAGCAGGTTGGCCGGGGTAATTCACACCCTTCAATGCCAGCTTAATGTTTAGGTTAGTGGGAATCACAGAGTAATTAGGGATGGAAACTTCTTTGCTGGTGGTAGAAGCGGTCTGGTGAATTTTTAGAGAGAAGAGGCCGTCGATGTTTCAATGTAGAAAATTGTTCTGGCTGCAGCCTGCAGTATGGACTTGTTGGTGTGTGTAGCTCCCAGTGTTCTAACAGCGTGACATTTTGGGGAAGCATGTGATTCAACAGCAACCAGTGGGCTTCGTGCGGCGGAGATTTTGTGGCTGTTAGCGGAGTTGATAACAGAGGGTCTTTAAGAGAAGCCTGCATGCGGTAGGCAAATGAGTAATGTTTGCCGGCGGGGGACGTGCGGCGATTAACCTGTTCGGTAGTGAAAAGGACTTAAAGAGAAGGAAGTGTGCGGATGCGGAAAGAATGGAATAATTGTGCACTGTAAACCCGGATAAGTTCAATCCACTTAAATCGTTTGAGGAAACCGATTCCCTTCAAATGATTTGAGTAATCAACCCAAAACCAAAAATCAACTGATTTAGTAGAGTAAACTTAAAAGTAAAATTGTCACAATGTACTATATTGAGTCATCACTACCTAAACTGTTTAAGTATTCAATATTTAAAAAATAATTTGTTTAAGTACAGTTAACTTAATACTAATAGAAAAAACTCAATTGTTTAAGTGGTGCTAATATTACAAAACTCATTTTTTTGCATATTGTTTAATTAAAAGCGTCTTTTAATTAAATGTATTATTATTACTAAAACTTAATATGTCAAGGCAAACACACTCAAAACCAAAGAACACTAAAGTGTTTTTTTTTTTTACTTTATTTATAACAAAACAAGACTTTTGTTTTCCTTTGAACAGTATTACAATTTTTACACATGGCGCTTCTAAGAAAACATTTCTTTCAGAAACATTATTTCAATATTTCAGTTATTCCAAGACACTTTTTGACAAGAACTTATTTGTGGTCTCTGAGGTAGTTTTTTTTTCACAGTAAGTGAAACAAGTGCACAATTGAACTTCATATAAAACATTTTCTTTAAAACAATCCTTTTAAACAGATAAAACTGTGTATCACAAGTAAAGAACTTTGGTGTGACACTCTGGGTAACAAGTTGTAACAGTAAAACTTATTTCCACAAATATTTTAACTTGGAAAAATAAAAACTATGGAATAAGGAATGGCCCCAGCGAGACAATGAAATTAAAGGAATAGGTCACTGATTTTACATAAGATATGTTCTTACCTTAGCTTTGACGAGTTGATGTGTACCAGTTTTGTCTTTGTGCGTGCCCTCAGTCATGCAAATGGAGCAAAGCCTCAAAGTGACACTCTTCCAAGTTTAGTTTAACTAAATTTAATGTGTGGATTTTCTAAGCCGATAAGAAGGGGTACTATATTACAAGGTGTAATAACACTGTAGGAGCACTTCTTCATCCCCCCAGTAACTCAGTCTATGCTTCAGAGTGCACTAGGGTTACTGGTATGCATCAACTCTTCAAAGCTAAGGTAAGAACATATCTCAGTATCTCACATTGAAAGCTCATTTTTTAGCCTTTGGAGTTTTGGAGGAGGATCGTTTCGTCCCAGATTCAGCATAATCTGCTGGATAAACAGGAAGGTATTCTTCATGCACTTTGGGTACTCCAAGTGGAGTGCATAAGTCAGTCCGAACAGGAGACACATTGCCAAAGGAAGACTGCAGATGGAATCCATAACCACATTGCCCTCTAGAAGGATCCCCAGTTGGGAGGGGTTCAGTTCTTGCTCTGGACTTCCGTTTTCACCATTGAAGATGATTCCTATTGGGATTTCAAGGTCACCATCAGCAGCATTCTACAGAGGGGGGAAAAACAGTGAGTTAACCTGTTGGTGGAGAGTAACACAAGTATAAAAGGTCAAAGTATTGTATTTCTATAAATGCTGTTTATTATTTAAGTACAAGTTAATTGTAAAAAAAAAAAAAAAAAAAAAAAAAAAAAAACGGAAAATCTGGGGAATCTGTAAGGCTTATTGTCATTATACAACTGTATAATGAAGTTTGTCCTCTGCATTTTACATTTGAAATAAAGATGATGAGCTTCATCTAACACCGTCCATTGGTTCACTCTTCTACTCTGGTCCACTTGTAAAGGTACCCACAGACAAATAAACAAAAACCAAGGCACTCTGTCTGTTATGAAAAAGTTACAAGCCTTTATTTTATCATGGCCTTCAATTAAAAAAATTACCCAATGCATTTCAGCCAAGGTGGCTTTTATCAGAGTGCAGAAACAAAATGTTTTGTTATCTGTGGGTACCTTTACAATTTTACATTTACCAAATGGACCATCCTGTGTAATATTTTCTCACATTTAACTGCATGTTTTGATGACATTTTCAGCACTATTTTTTACTTTGTTTTGGACAATGATTTTGCCCAATTTGTGGAATATCCAAATTTAGCTCTATTCCTCTGCTTAATCTAATGTTTCAACATTTCTAGAAATTATGCATACATTTAATTTACATTTAATTTCAGACAAAAAAACAACAACTAAATTTTGCATGAAATATAAACTGTGTCCAAACATTCTGGATTAAAATATTGTGTGACCTATTTGGGCCAAAAGCAAAGCAAACACTTCAAAGCTGATCTTAAAGTAATTTAAGTTGCAATTTCTATCCCTCCATGTCCAAATCACTACTATATGAGGTGGTTTCCCTGCTCAACCCTCTACACTCAGTATAGAGGTACTGTACATGGTACTAAAATGAAGGAAGGCTCATTTTTCTTAACAGCAGATCCCAATGTGGGTCTTTTAACGCATCTTCAACATGCCTGTCGTGATTTATTTGGTCTCTGATCTGAAAGACACCAGAGCATGCATCATGTTGTTGGATGTCACTTTTGGATGCCATACAGAATCTGCAAAATTTCTGAACTGTAAAGCTTTCTTGAAAGCCTGCAAGAGAATGGGCTGCAAGGTTGTCGGCAACAACAAACGATACTGTTCCTTTGATACTTGCACCTAACTTTTCCACAAAAACACCGTGCTTTTCTAATGTGGCCAAATCATTAATTAGAGGCTCAAGCACTTTCTGATATCCACACTGTTTAACAGTGGTGGTGTTGCAAAGGAGACCAAGCTGAATGCAGTTGAGTGTAGATCTATACTTTGCAGGTAGATTAGCAATAGTCCAGTACACGGCGCACATTTTATGTTTTAGTTTCGAGGTTCCCAGTGGATTTGCTACCTCAAAGTCATCTATGTACAAGATAAGCGCAATGGTGAACTCATCCCCTGAAAGTAGTGTATTTTCTTTGAAATGCTCCCCATCAGCATATGAACTAAATTCATTTGAGGCATGCAGGTTCTCTGCCATTGCTTTATCCAAAATTTCACTTTTGTTTAACAGTTTTGTCAACATACTTTGTATGGGCACGTACACAACTGTTTTTGTGCCTTTTGCTACACGATATTCTACTGGCATTACCAAGGGAAACTCATTTCGCACATAGGCAGCTCGTCTTTTCTGGGTGCTCATCTTTCCATGTTTTCCACACAATGATGTCACAACATTGCTCTCAGAAACAGCACCAACAATTTCTTTTACAAGTGAATCATCCACATTTGGATAAAATTTTATCAGCACCGACTTGACAGTACTGAAATAAAGTGGCTGTGACATGTCATGTATTTGGCAAAGGTACTCAATCACTTCTTGGGTAGCACTTTCTGGGATATGCAAAATAGTTTGCATTTTCAAAAACAGAGATGCTACATTGTGCTCAAGTTGTTTTCTTAAATCATCTACATCATCATCAGAGGCTTCTGACAAGGTTTCTAGGTCTTCGGGTTCAGATGTTTGCATTTGCTCTTCTTCATTTTCACTTTCATTTGCCACTTCATCACGTACAATTATTTCAGGCTTGAAATCCTTCCAAGATTGCTCTTTGTGCATTTTACTTTTGTGCGAGTTGAATGTGGCATACACACTAGTTTGAAAGTCACAGTGTTTAAATGGGCATTGAACATTGTGATTTACTTTTAAATGTGTACTTCGTAGATGACCCAAATATTCTCTTTCAGAGCAAGATACAATGAAGTCACATGACATGCAGCAGAAATTTACATTAGGGTTTGTTGGTTGCTGATCTGTGATTTTAGAGTGAAATCTGGATAGATGTATTTTAAGTGCATTCAAAGACTTGAACGTACATAAACATTCTTGATGTAAGCAAGGAAAAGGCTCAGTTCTTGTGTATGTCCCATGTTTTAGCCTTAAATGTTTCAAGAGCTGTCCTCTCTTCTCACAGATAAAATTGCAATACTTGCATTTCCACATCATGTTTGCATAATCTTTCAAATCTGCAAACGTACAACAATGATTACTGATTAAAAAGCTGTATTTATAAGACAGCAAGTGTACATTTAGGTTTTTCTGTAACGACAAGTGGTGGCTGTTTATTTTGTAAGTTGAAGGTGTCTGAGTGTCCAAAGGTTTAATAAAATACTGACTGCAATTTAGGCCAAACAAACTGTATTGGATTTAGAAGTCCATTCTAAATTCATGACCAGTAAATCCTCATCATTATTAATCTATAAATACATACAGCACTTTGTTTCATATTGTGTAGGCATTACTGTATGCTCTATAATTAACTTGCATTGCCTGTGGAAACCCCTACTTTTTAAATAATGTCAAGTGAAGTTTCTTTCTGTGTACTATCATTCACCTTTATAGTAGGTATTCCTGGTTCCAACCTTTTTTCCTGGTTTATGTTGTTTCTTTCCTGAGGATAAAAACATAGAAAAAAATAAACATACAATACTGGTTTCTACAAGTTTCAACATTTCAAATTCATTCATATTACTTTGAGCGTCAGAGCGCGGCTGTGCAGAGAATAATGACAGGTTTATTTGTCCGTTTATTTGGACGAAATCAACGGAAAGACCGTTTGAAACACTCCACACGTATCCGTATTTTACGTTGAGCATTAATATGGGCCTTAACCCTGAACACTGTTTGGATGTGCTCACGTCACACAATGGAACCGCGCGGTTTGGATGGACGAGGAAGATGCTAGAACCATTACGCATGAGTAGGGGTTAAGTCTGTGGGGGTTACAGCCTTAAAACATTTTTATACTACGGGGCCGTTGAATGCTTGAATCTGATTGGCTGACGAACGTTGATGAGGTGTGCATTATTTTCAGGGAAACGCACGGCGAACGTAGTTCCAGGCAGCTCTCTTGACCGCATCACAGTTCCATATCACTTCGCATAGTTAACTGTAATAATACATGTAGGTCTAGATAAATTAAGTTGTAGCATGAATCGAAAATTAAACATAATACAGCTGGTAGGCCTGCTGCATGATTTTTTTCATTATTATTGCAGGTACAACAAATAATATTGATAGCCTATACCTCAGGATTTTTGTGTTTCATTTATTATTGCAATAAATAGAAAAATGCAACGAAATAAATATACATGCACAAGCTTTTCTGTCTCATTACTGCAATCACACGTCCTTGTACACGCACACTACGGTTACACACTCACACAAAAACGTGTTGTCAGCGCTGCCCTGACGATTTTATCAGTTAACGTTAGCCTAGTGTAGCAACTTAAAGGCTACACATGACATTTCTCACTAGCGAGGTAACGTTAACGTTATTAACAGCGCTGCATCTTAAAGCAGACAACGGACAGAGACGGTGCTTCATAACACTGTTGAGGGACACACACACAGCTCTCTCTCTCTCTCTCTGCGTGTCTCTGTCTCTCTCGCTCTCTTTCTAATAACTTCATTATTAACTGCATTAGTCTGCTATCAACGGCTCAAGCCTCCATCGCCAGCTTTAAAATGACGTTTTGGAACTCGCAAAAGAGTCGTTGGATGAGATGCGGAAGAAATAATCCTACTCACAATAGCGATTTAAGTAGAAAAACCGGACGAATCCCTTGAAATATATCATCTGATCGATGTCTTGATGTGTGGCAACCGTAGTATAAGCGGAATAATTGACTCCGGGCCGTTGATTATTAGAAAAATAATGCACACCCGAGGTGTAACGGCCACGACGCGAATCACCACCTCGGGTGTGCATTATTTTTCTAATAATCAACGGCCCGTCGTCAATTATTCCTTACATAATAAATACTTTTCACTACTTTGCGGATTTCACTTATTGCGGGTTGTTTTTGGGACGTAACGCGGTAAACGAGGGTTCACTGTAGATTGAATTAGCGTGCACATTTGCGTAATGTAACATGCAACTATTTTTGCTTAACGTTGAAATACAAAGATTTAACTCACCAGTTTGCGTGAAGGTTTGAGGAAAAGTACTCCCTATCGACTGAAGACTGAAACAAACATGTCCAAGCCCTGGCAAAACCACCAAAAACGACTTGTCTTCATTTCTTCTGACAAACAAGTCCAGAAGTCTCTTCGGTTCCAGCGGGAAAAATATGGGAGGGGCAACAAAAACTTAAAAATAGTGAAAGTACTTTCAACTAAACATAATCAGTAAACATCAAATTTACTTTTATTATTTGATTGTTGAGTTTAAAACTTATTCTCTTATAAAAATTGAACTTAAACTATTTATTAGAATAAACTTAAAATAGAAAGAACCATGTTAAATGTATTCATTTTAGTGCATCACATGCAAAACAATATAGGTTAAGTGCAAAAAGCTTCAACCAATGAGTTCTGTCTGACACAGTAATATGATTTTAGTTTTACAGAGAAAATTAATTACCATCAGTGATTATAGCTAAACCATTTGAATGCAAATAACTTTTGGGATTACAGTGTGGTAGGCTGCCGGCTGAGTAGTTTGGTGAATGTTTGGTGTGGGTGCGGCGCTGCCGATTGGATGGTGGTGCTGCAGTGTGAGTCAGATAAATAAAAAAAAAAACAGGAGTAGGATCCAATGGGACTAACTGGCATGTATAGAGGCGTGTAATGCAAAAGGGCTGTTTTTGTTCGCGGCTCTCGCTTACGGCCATACCACCCTGAACACGCCAGATTTCGTCTGATCTCGGAAGCTAAGCAGGGGTAGGGTCTGGTTAGTACTTGGATGGGAGACTGCCTGGGAATACCACGTGCTGTAAGCTTTTCTCACTTTTACTTTATACAGGGGGCACTCCACCTCACGATTAATTTAAATCTATCACTCCCCTTCCATTTTACTATTTTATATATTTCTTTTTTCTCTCATTCATAAAGGCAGCTTTTACACACGTTTTACTCTAAATACTGCATGGTAATTCTAGGTGCTGTAAGCTGTTCGTGCCTTTATTCCACCAGGGCACGATCTTCTCACAAACTTGAAGACTGTCACTCCCCATTCACGTTTTACAACTTATTGTTAATAATAAAGAGACAGCTTTTTACACACAGTTTTAAACAAAGTACTGATATAATTCCTCTTCAACTCACCGCTTTGTTTTCTATGCAAAAACCACTTCGCCACAGAAGACTCGATATTGTTGGCATAGCAAGGTCTGCTCTTCTCCTCCTTTCAAAACTTGCTAAAAGCTGTATTTAAAAGAGCAGGTTGGCCGGGGTAATTCACACCCTTCAATGCCAGATTAATGTTTAGGTTAGTGGGAATCACAGAGGAATTAGGGATGGAAACTTCTTTGCTGATGGTAGAAGCGGTCTGGTGAATTTTTAGAGAGAAGAGGCCGTCGATGTTTCAATGTAGAAAATTGTTCTGGCTGCAGCCTGCAGTATGGACTTGTTGGCGTGTGTAGCTCCCAGTGTTCTGACAGCGTAACGTTTTGGGGAAGCATGTGATTCAACAGCTACCAGTGGGCTTCGTGCGGCAGAGATTTTGTGGCTGTTAGCGGAGTTGATAACAGAGGGTCGTTAAGAGAAGCCTGCATGAGGTAGGCAAAGGAGTAATGTTTGCCGGCGGGGGACGTGCGGCGATTAACCTGTGCGGTAGTGAAAAGGACTTAAAGAGAAGGAAGTGTGCGGATGCGGAAAGAATGGAATAATTGTGGTAGGCTGCCGGCTGAGTAGTTTGGTGAATGTTTGGTGTGGTTCCGGTACTGCCGATTGGATGGTGGGGCTGCAGTGTGAGTCAGATAAAAAAAAAAAAAAAAACAGGAGTAGGATCCACTTGGACTAACTGGCATGTATAGAGGCATGTAATGCAAAAGGACTGTTTTTGGTAGTTTTTCTCGCTCAAGGCCGTACCACCCTGAACACGCCCGATCTCGTCTGATCTTGGAAGCCAAGCAAGATAGGGTCTGGTTAGTGTTTGGATGGGAGACCTACTGGGAATACCAGGTGCTGTAAGCTTTTCTCACTTTTACTTTATACAGGGGGCACTCCACTTCACGATTAATTTAAATCTATCACTCCCCTTCCATTTTACTATTTTATATATATATTTTTTTTCTTTCATTCATAAAGGCAGCTTTTACACACCGTTTTACTCTAAATACTGCCTGGTAATTCTAGGTGCGGTAAGCTGTTGGTGCCTTTATTCCACCAGGGCGCGATCTTCTCACAAACTTGAAGACTGTCACTCCACATTCACGTTTTACAACTTATTGTTAATAATAAAGAGACAGCTTTTTACACACAGTTTTAAACAAAGTACTGATATAATTCCTCTTAAACTCACCGCTTTGTTTTCTATGCAAAAACCACTTCGCCACAGAATATTCGATATTATTGGCATATTATCTGCTCTTCTCCTCCTTTCAAAACTTGCTAAAAGCTGTATTTAAAAGAGCAGGTTGGCCGGGGTAATTCACACCCTTCAATGCCAGCTTAATGTTTAGGTTAGTGGGAATCACAGAGGAATTAGGGATGGAAACTTCTTTGCTGGTGGTAGAAGCGGTCTGGTGAATTTTTAGAGAGAAGAGGCCGTCGATGTTTCAATGTAGAAAATTGTTCTGGCTGCAGCCTGCAGTATGGACTTGTTGGCGTGTGTAGCTCCCAGTGTTCTGACAGCGTGACATTTTGGGGAAGCATGTGATTCAGCAGCAACCAGTGGGCTTCGTTCGGCGGAGATTTTGTGGCTGTTAGCGGAGTTGATAACAGAGGGTCTTTAAGAGAAGCCTGCATGCGGTAGGCAAATGAGTAATGTTTGCCGGCGGGGGACGTGCGGCGATTAACCTGTGCGGTACTGAAAAGGAGTTAAAAAGAAGGAAGTGTGCGGATGCGGAAAGAATGGAATAATTGTGGTAGGCTGCCGGCTGAGTAGTTTGGTGAATGTTTGGTGTGGGTCCGGCGCTGCCGATTGGATGGTGGGGCTGCAGTGTGAGTCAGATAAAAAAAAAACCAGGAGTGGGATCCAATGGGACTAACTGGCATGTATAGACGCGTGTAATGCAAAAGGGCTGTTTTTGGTAGCATCTCTCGCTTACGGCCATACCACCCTGAACACGCCAGATCTCGTCTGATCTCGGAAGCTAAGCAGGGTAGGGTCTGGTTAGTACTTGGATGGGAGACCTCCTGGGAATACCAGGTGCTGTAAGCTTTTCTCACTTTTACTTTAAACGGGGGGCGCTCCACTTCACGATTAATTTAAATCTACCACTCCCCTTCCATTTTACTATTTTATATATATATATATATATATATATATATATATATATTTATCTCATTCATAAAGGCAGCTTTTACACACCGTTTTACTCTAAATACTTCCTGGTAATTCTAGGTGCTGTAAGCTGTTCGTGCCTTTATTCCACCAGGGCACGATCTTCTCACAAACTTGAAGACTGTCACTCCCCATTCACGTTTTACAACTTATTGTTAATGATAAAGAGACAGCTTTTTACACACAGTTTTAAACAAAATACTGATATTATTCCTCTTCAACTGACCGCTTTGTTTTCTATGCAAAAACCACTTCGCCACAGAAGACTCGATATTATTGGCATAGCAAGTTCTGCTCTTCTCCTTTCAAAACTTGCTAAAAGCTGTATTTAAAAGAACAGATTAGCCGGGGTAATTCACACCCTTCAATGCCAGCTTAATGTTTAGGTTAGTGGGAATCACAGAGGAATTAGGGATGGAAACTTCTTTGCTGGTGGTAGAAGCGGTCTGGTGAATTTTTAGAGAGAAGAGGCCGTCGATGTTTGAATGTAGAAAATTGTTCTGGCTGCAGCCTGCAGTATGGACTTGTTGGTGTGTGTAGCTCCCAGTGTTCTGACAGCGCGACGTTTTGGGGAAGCATGTGATTCAGCAGCTACCAGTGGGCTTCGTGCGGCGGAGATTTTGTGGCTGTTAGCGGAGTTGATAACAGAGGGTCGTTAATAGAAGCCTGCATGCAGTAGGCAAAGGAGTAATGTTTGCCGGCGGGGGACGTGCGGCGATTAACCTGTGCGGTAGTGAAAATGAGTTAAAAAGAAGGAAGTGTGCGGATGCGGAAAGAATGGAATAATTGTGGTAGGCTGCCGGCTGAGTAGTTTGGTGAATGTTGGGTGTGGGTCCGGCGCTACCGATTGGATGGTGGGGCTGCAGTGTGAGTCAGATAAAAAAAAAAAAAAAGAACATTAGTAGTATCCAATGGGACCAACTGGCATGTATAGAGGCGTGTAATGCAAAAGGGCTGTTTTTGGTAGTTTCTCTCGCTTACGGCCATAGCACCCTGAACACGCCCGATCTCGTCTGATCTCGGAAGCTAAGCAGGGTAGGGTCTGGTTAGTACTTGGATGGGAGACCACCTGGGAATACCAGGTGCTGTAAGCTTTTCTCACTTTTACTTTATACAGGGGGCGCTCCACTTCACGATTAATTTAAATCTATCACTCCCCTTCCATTTTACTATTTTATATATATATATATATATATATATATATATATATATATATATTTTTTTTTTTTTTTTTTCTCTCATTCATAAAGGCAGCTTTTAGAAACCGTTTTACTCTAAATACTTCCTGGTAATTCTAGGTGCTGTAAGCTGTTCGTGCCTTTATTCCACCAGGGCACGATCTTCTCACAAACTTGAAGACTGTCACTCCCCATTCACGTTTTACAACTTATTGTTAATGATAAAGAGACAGCTTTTTACACACAGTTTTAAACAAAATACTGATATTATTCCTCTTCAACTGACCGCTTTGTTTTCTATGCAAAAACCACTTCGCCACAGAAGACTCGATATTATTGGCATAGCAAGTTCTGCTCTTCTCCTTTCAAAACTTGCTAAAAGCTGTATTTAAAAGAACAGGTTGGCCGGGGTAATTCACACCCTTCAATGCCAGCTTAATGTTTAGGTTAGTGGGAATCACAGAGGAATTAGGGATGGAAACTTCTTTGCTGGTGGTAGAAGCGGTCTGGTGAATTTTTAGAGAGAAGAGGCCGTCGATGTTTGAATGTAGAAAATTGTTCTGGCTGCAGCCTGCAGTATGGACTTGTTGGTGTGTGTAGCTCCCAGTGTTCTGACAGCGCGATGTTTTAGGGAAGCATCTGATTCAGCAGCTACCAGTGGGCTTCGTGCGGCGGAGATTTTGTGGCTGTTAGCGGAGTTGATAACAGAGGGTCGTTAATAGAAGCCTGCATGCAGTAGGCAAAGGAGTAATGTTTGCCGGCGGGGGACGTGCGGCGATTAACCTGTGCGGTAGTGAAAATGAGTTAAAAAGAAGGAAGTGTGCGGATGCGGAAAGAATGGAATAATTGTGGTAGGCTGCCGGCTGAGTAGTTTGGTGAATGTTGGGTGTGGGTCCGGCGCTGCCGATTGGATGGTGGGGCTGCAGTCTGAGTCAGATTAAAAAAAAAAAAAGAACATTAGTAGTATCCAATGGGACCAACTGGCATGTATAGAGGCGTGTAATGCAAAAGGGCTGTTTTTGGTAGTTTCTCTCGCTTACGGCCATACCACCCTGAACACGCCCGATCTCGTCTGATCTCGGAAGCTAAGCAGGGTAGGGTCTGGTTAGTACTTGGATGGGAAACCACCTGGGAATACCAGGTGCTGTAAGCTTTTCTCACTTTTACTTTATACAGGGGGCGCTCCACTTCACGATTAATTTAAATCTATCACTCCCCTTCCATTTTACTATTTTATATATATATATATATTTTTTTTTTTTCTCTCATTCATAAAGGCAGCTTTTAGAAACCGTTTTACTCTAAATACTTCCTGGTAATTCTAGGTGCTGTAAGCTGTTCGTGCCTTTATTCCACCAGGGCGCGATCTTCTCACAAACTTGAAGACTGTCACTCCCCATTCACGTTTTACAACTTATTGTTAATGATAAAGAGACAGCTTTTTTACACACAGTTTTAAACAAAGTACTGATATTATTCCTCTTCAACTGACCGCTTTGTTTTCTATGCAAAAACCACTTCGCCACAGAAGACTCGATATTATTGGCATAGCAAGTTCTGCTCTTCTCCTTTCAAAACTTGCTAAAAGCTGTATTTAAAAGAACAGATTGGCCGGGGTAATTCACACCCTTCAATGCCAGCTTAATGTTTAGGTTAGTGGGAATCACAGAGGAATTAGGGATGGAAACTTCTTTGCTGGTGGTAGAAGCGGTCTGGTGAATTTTTAGAGAGAAGAGGCCGTCGATGTTTGAATGTAGAAAATTGTTCTGGCTGCAGCCTGCAGTATGGACTTGTTGGTGTGTGTAGCTCCCAGTGTTCTGACAGCGCGATGTTTTGGGGAAGCATGTGATTCAACAGCTACCAGTGGGCTTCGTGCGGCGGAGATTTTGTGGCTGTTAGCGGAGTTGATAACAGAGGGTCGTTAAGAGAAGCCTGCATGCAGTAGGCAAAGGAGTAATGTTTGCCGGCGGGGGACGTGCGGCGATTAACCTGTGCGGTAGTGAAAATGAGTTAAAAAGAAGGAAGTGTGCGGATGCGGAAAGAATGGAATAATTGTGGTAGGCTGCCGGCTGAGTAGTTTGGTGAATGTTGGGTGTGGGTCCGGCGCTGCCGATTGGATGGTGGGGCTTCAGTGTGAGTCAGATAAAAAAAAAAAAAAGAACATTAGTAGTATCCAATGGGACCAACTAGTATGTATAGAGGCGTGTAATGCAAAAGGGCTGTTTTTGGTAGTTTCTCTCGCTTACGGCCATACCACCCTGAACGCGCCCGATCTCGTCTGATCTCGGAAGCTAAGCAGGGTAGGGTCTGGTTAGTACTTGGATGGGAGACCACCTGGGAATACCAGGTGCTGTAAGCTTTTCTCACTTTTACTTTATACAGGGGGCGCTCCACTTCACGATTAATTTAAATCTATCACTCCCCTTCCATTTTACTATTTTATATATATATATATATATATATATTTTTTTTTTTTTTCTCTCATTCATAAAGGCAGCTTTTAGAAACCGTTTTACTCTAAATACTTCCTGGTAATTCTAGGTGCTGTAAGCTGTTCGTGCCTTTATTCCACCAGGGCGCGATCTTCTCACAAACTTGAAGACTGTCACTCCCCATTCACGTTTTACAACTTATTGTTAATGATAAAGAGACAGCTTTTTACACACAGTTTTAAACAAAGTACTGATATTATTCCTCTTCAACTGACCGCTTTGTTTTCTATGCAAAAACCACTTCGCCACAGAAGACTCGATATTATTGGCATAGCAAGTTCTGCTCTTCTCCTTTCAAAACTTGCTAAAAGCTGTATTTAAAAGAACAGATTGGCCGGGGTAATTCACACCCTTCAATGCCAGCTTAATGTTTAGGTTAGTGGGAATCACAGAGGAATTAGGGATGGAAACTTCTTTGCTGGTGGTAGAAGCGGTCTGGTGAATTTTTAGAGAGAAGAGGCCGTCGATGTTTGAATGTAGAAAATTGTTCTGGCTGCAGCCTGCAGTATGGACTTGTTGGTGTGTGTAGCTCCCAGTGTTCTGACAGCGCGACGTTTTGGGGAAGCATGTGATTCAGCAGCTACCAGTGGGCTTCGTGCGGCGAAGATTTTGTGGCTGTTAGCGGAGTTGATAACAGAGGGTCGTTAAGAGAAGCCTGCATGCAGTAGGCAAAGGAGTAATGTTTGCCGGCGGGGGACGTGCGGCGATTAACCTGTGCGGTAGTGAAAATGAGTTAAAAAGAAGGAAGTGTGCGGATGCGGAAAGAATGGAATAATTGTGGTAGGCTGCCGGCTGAGTAGTTTGGTGAATGTTGGGTGTGGGTCCGGCGCTACCGATTGGATGGTGGGGCTGCAGTGTGAGTCAGATAAAAAAAAAAAAAACCAGGAGTAGGATCCAATGGGACTAACTGGCATGTATAGACGCGTGTAATGCAAAAGGGCTGTTTTTGGTCGCGTCTCTCGCTTATGGCCATACCACCCTGAACATGCCCGATCTCATCTTCTTATTATGAGATACTAAGTCGTAATAATGAGAACGTTTCTCGTTATTTTGAGAAACGTTTTTTTTTTTTGCAACGAGAATTTTTTTTTTCTAACGATATTTTTTTTTTTTTTACAACGAGAATTTTTTTTTTTCATGACTTCGATTTAAATGACTTGAGGCTTTTTCCGTTTCCGGAGGAAGCTCCAAATCTTCGACTACGTTTATGGCGGGCATGGTATTTTGCGCATCATTATCTAAGGTAAGTGCAGTTGTGTTATTCGTAATTTCATGGTGGCAAGTTTATGGTTCTCAGTTTAGATTTTCGGGTAGGCTGCTTAACGTGATATAGCTAATAGGGAGAGAGTTTCCCAAAGTCGTTGTGACCAAAGAGCAACCTAAAGTGTCTGCGAGAACACATACTACAGTTGTTTTTAATGCTATGGCGTTTTTTGGAAAATTCACTGCAATTTATTATTGTGCATTCTTAATAAACTAGATCTAGCATAAGTGCCAGTCCACGTGATCAGATTTTAGAATTATAAATAAAATAATTTAAACTTACAAATTGTGCTGAATACAGTTCTTCGTGATTTAAGACCACAAGTGAATACAGCATAGAGTTAACTGCAAATGTTATTTACTGCGGTTAGACAAAGCTAGTTAGATTAGTGTATTAGGTTTGCATGTCTGGCTACTTGTATGTCAAGCAATGTGTGATCTATTTACCAAGCGTAATGTTTCATATTTGGTGGGAGGTCGAATATGTAAAAACTTCTTAAAATTTCATTTTCACGCATTGTTTTTTATTGGTTAAATTAGGGGATTTTAACAAGAGGTTCTTCGAATGTATGCTTTTGAAATTTAATCTGTTATTTGATCTGTTCTAAACACCTCTGTGCTATGTTATCGGTGTGATTTTACTGCACCACCAGGCAATGATCCTAAGAAATTGTAACATGCATATGTCCACAGAAATGGGTGACTTGATACAGTTTTTAAGACAAAGAAATGTTCCAGAAGAAACAATTGAAAAATTGGAACAGGAAAAGGTAAGATTTAACTAAACCTAAATTACAGTAATATTTAGCGTCAAAATGAGTGGTAGTCGTAGGCATACACACACACTGTACTTGGTTTCTAAATCTGTGACAGTACTTAAATACTTTGTTGCATTAAAATTGGCTTTCATTTATGTATGTTTAAACAGACTTGCAATATCAATAATGGGAAAGAACAAAATGTCTGTAATACTGTGCATATTTAAATAGATGATTGTATTGCACTATTTGTTTTCTTTAGATTGATGTCAGTGTCATTCTACTGATGACAGATGAGCAACTGAAGACATACTTGCCATCTTATGGAGATCGTCTGGCCGTGCTTGGATTTTGTAGGCGGCAGGAAGATTGTCCCCAAACTCGCAAATCAAAGCTTTTTGATCGCCTAAAATCCAAATTATCCAAAAAACAAAGAACTGAGGAATATGGAAAAGGCTCAACTCAAAAATTGGTCACAAAAAATGCGGAGAAAAGTGTAAGGAAGATAGAATTGGGGTGGATGCATTATGATGATGAAGAAAAGGTTTTAAAACAGGTGAGAACAAGAAAAGGTGGGGGCACACGGAAAATTGATGTCTCAAAGGATTCAAGCAAAGCAGATTTGATAAAAGAAGCGACATGTCTCTTTTTTCCAAATGGAAAGAATGTGAAAGGGAACACCACAGAATTTGAGTTTGACTTGAAAGACTATCAGGAAATGTCAGTGGATGAAAGTGCAACAGTGGGGAAATTGTACGAAGACACTAAATTGCCACTTCTTAGGTTCTACTTGGCAACAAAAACAAAAAATAGTACACAAAATCAGGGGAATGCAAATGTAGAATTTTCTGAAGAAAATTTAAGTTTTCAGGATTTTGAGAGTTCCACCCCTATTATAGAACAGTCATCTCATACATCCCAAAATGCAGATGTACCAGATGTTATCTACATTGGGAATGAGAGAGACACTTCCAGCACCCAAAGCATATCTTTTCTTCACTCCACAGAGGTAGTGAGCACTGAACCATTTACTTTGGATCTTTTGGAAGACAGTAACGTAGTTACATTCGTCACAGATAATCATAGAGGCATTACTGAGCAAAGCATGGATGACACACTGCCTATGTCTCCTGAAAGTCAGAAAACACCAAGAATTCTAGTTGTTCACCGTGGAAATGTACTTCTTGAACTTATTTCACATTTTTCTGATGAAAGTATTCTAAGCAAAAATGTGAAAATCCAGCTTGTACTGCCAGATGGAAATTTTGAGATGGGGCATGATGATGGAGGAGTAGTAAGGGACTGTCTTTCTGAATTCTGGCATGACTTTTACGACCAGTGCACCATGGGTAGTTCTTTGAAAGTGCCTTTTCTTCGTCACGATTTTGGCCAAGCACAGTGGGAAAGTGTTGGCCGTATAATAGCTTTTGGATGGCGGAAGGAAAAGTATCTTCCTGTCAGACTAGCTCCAGTGATTTTGGAACAAGCAGCCTCTGGGTATATCAAGAGTGATTTAATTGAAAATTTCCTCAAGTTTGTTCCAGAAGGAGACCGAGCAGTTTTCGAATCTTGGCGATCAGACTTTGACAGTGTTGACAAGGATGAATTACTTGAGATTTTGGATAATTACCTGTGTAGGAAAAGGCCAACAGCCAACAATTTTGGAGATATCCTTCAAGAGCTAGCACACAAAAAGCTGCTCCAAGAACCTGCATATGTCATTGATCAGTGGGCAACCACACTTTCAACTGCTGGGCTAGAAATTGAGCAGATTTTAACAACTTACGAGTATCTGCTTCCGACAAGCAGAAAAGTTGTGAAGTCCCTTTCCTTCCCAGAGGCACTGAACACCCAGGAGAAGGACATTCAGAGGTATGTAACTACATATGTGAGGGAGTCTGACCCGCAACGACTGTCGCTGTTTCTCAGATTTTGCACAGGATCTGATTTATTTCTTGGTAAAATCATTAGCATTATCTTTACGCAAATAAAAGGCTTTCAGCGGAGACCTATAGCGCATACTTGTGGCTGTGTGTTGGAATTGTCACTCCACTATGACAGTTATCCAGACTTCAGATCAGAGATCAACAAAGTTCTGGAATCAAATGTATGGGTAATGGACATTGTTTAAAAAGTTTGTGGTACTGAAAGTCCACTGTGACTTACGCAAATGTGTACCATGCATGTCTTAAAATGCACAATGTAGTGTTTGTTAACTTTGTTCCATGTAAAGTTTGATTATATCAGTTACACCATGGACACACAATTGTGCACATTTTGTATTGAAACATTTTACCTACACTGAGTGACTTTGTAGCCCTGAACCTTTATCTTTTGTTTGAATTAGACTTATTTGTTTAAAGTGTCAACACCCAACAAAAAGGAGGAAAAGTTGAAAAATCCAAAAGAAAAGGGTAAATGCTAGTGTTAATTTAGATTAATGCAAGTGTTCAGATGTTTTAGACATTTTATGCTTAGGTGTCTTTTGAATTCAAGAAGTTTAATTTGAATGTTCAGATGTTTTAGACATTTTATTCTGAGATTTTTTTATATATATAATTATCGTTATAAGAAACTTATATGTTTTGGTGCTGTGCACTTTATTTTCACTCTATACAGTTTATTTCTGTTAATGTATTGGATATTGCACAGGAATACATTAAAACAAAGTAATTTAAGACAAAAAATGGACTAATAAACAGTGTTTGGACTAATAAATAATACAATGTGAATTTAAATTTAGAATGAGTCTGTTTTGTACTTTTACAAATTCTCATTGAAATCAGTATGAATATAAATGCATATATTCCATGTGATAATTTCAATTGACATTTTTAGCATCAGTACATCACTCAACATTTAGTTCACTAATAATTAGCTCTCTAAGTCTAATGTACATGTCCACCATTTCATAGACATCATCTGACACAGACAGATTATACTCTGACATTAGTTCAACACAAACATGAAATACATCTTCATCACAAGGATAATCTTTAAACAAACAGTCTTCAAGACACAAGTCAGCCAGCTCAGGGTTCACATTCTGCAAGAAATCTGTAGCTCCATATAAATGAGGTACTGTATACATCAGTAAGGGACGTCCGTTAGGGGACCTCGAGTTGTGAACTGGTCTTATTCTGTGATTGTTCCATGCAGACGCAATTTCATCCAGTTCCTCCTGAAGACAGAAGAAATAATAGGCTATTTACACCTCAAGGTGGTGCAATCTGGTTACGTATAAAAACAAGTACTGTAATGGTAATGCATACGTGAACTGTAATGTATAAATGTACAGGTTAAGAACAGTCATGAAAAACATGGAAAAGTCATGGAATTGGAAAATAAAATTTGCTCTGGCGTTTATTTCGTGGTGTTGCAATACACCGCTGAAATATCGGTCTTGAACAAACCGCCTCAGCTCTATTAAGTGAACGATGGGAGAAAGCTGCCGACAGTGAGACGTTTTTAATGTTAGTTGCTCCATACGCCGACTGTGACTTGTATAAATGACGTTCGCGCGTGATATCATAATCAGGGTATGAAATAACTTATTGCACATGGTCATAAGAATATATTTCAGAATGATTAAAAAGTTATAGCAAAGTGGCCCAAGAGAAGACTACAGTTAAGATCGGCTGTTATGTAAAATGCTACGATAATGCATTTGAAAATACAGCACAACCTGACATTATTATGACAGCAAATGTACACGTATTGTTTTGCTTTGCATGCACTACAAACTGGAATATGTGCAATAATTTTATAGCCATAATTTACATTGCCATTGTGTGTGATTGGTGTTCTATGTTATGCCTACCTGAATCATGTTTTGGAAACAAAACTGGATCAGCGATTTGTCCAGAAACGTGTCCATAAAATGTCCATCTTCTTTGAGACTGTCAAAGATGTTCATCCAAAATTGTGCGCACTGGCTTCGGAGAGTGAGCCACCATCTTTCAATTCGTTGGTTAGTAGTACTTGGGCCGAAAGAGACACACTGTGCCGCAAAATTTTCATTGGACTGAAAAAATCTTTGCATATCTGCGATATAACTGTTCTCCGTTCCATGGTCCAGCCTGACTCTTGTAGGGCATCCTTCGTATTCAGAAACAGCTGTTATATAATATCCCGCAATAACGCGTGGATCATTGTTTGTTTTGTAAGATTCGAGCCAAATTATTTTCCGGGAAAACCCGTCGATACATCCACTTATGGCAATGCCGTACGGTTTTAACTTATCATATCCATCGATGTGCCATACGTAATTGGGACCACGGCTATTGTACACTCTCCGACGCAGTCGATTATTTGCCCTTAGATCCACTCCCTGACCGTCTAGTAATCGCAATATCATGCGAACTGTCTCTCTGTCAGTAATAATCCCATGTAACCAACATTTCTGATGCATCCATCTATAGCCGTGCGACTGACCCGATGTTTGTAGCTGTTGTTGAATGAATGCTGCCACATCAGCCTCGTCAGTTTTGTTCTTTCTTCTCCAAAGCTGACGTCTGTACAGAATTCGCTCGAGGGTTCGATTGCTAATTTGAACTCCATGTAACTCTTTCAGCAACGTTAGTATTTCTTTATTTGTGAAGCCCCGTTTAAAGTACTGCTGAACATGCTTAGCAAACATAACTCCGCTAACTCTAGCCACAGTCACCTCAACTTGTTGTACACATTCATAAGGTTCTCCTGAGAAACTGTCATAATAATGAGAAAGTATCTCATAATAACGAGAAACTAAGTCGTAAAAATGAGAAAGTTTCTCGTTATTATGAGATACTTTCTCATTAGTACGACTTAGTATCTCATAATAACGAGAAACTTTCTCATTTTTACGACTTAGTTTCTCGTTATTATGAGATACTTTCTCATTAGTACGACTTAGTTTCTCGTTATTATGAGATACTAAGTCGTAAAAATGAGAAAGTTTCTCGTTATTATGAGATACTTTCTCATTAGTACGACTTAGTATCTCATAATAACGAGAAACTTTCTCATTTTTACGACTTAGTTTCTCGTTATTATGAGATACTTTCTCATTAGTACGACTTAGTTTCTCGTTATTATGAGATACTAAGTCGTAATAATGAGAAAGTATCTCGTTATTATGAGATACTTTCTCATTATTATGACTTAGTTTCTCGTTATTATGAGATACTTTCTCATTAGTACGACTTAGTATCTCATAATAACGAGAAACTAAGTCGTAAAAATGAGAAAGTTTCTCGTTATTATGGGATACTAAGTCGTACTAATGAGAAAGTATCTCATAATAACGAGAAACTAAGTCGAAAAAATTAGAAAGTTTCTTGTTATTATGAGATACTAAGTCGTAATAATGAGAAAGTTTCTCGTTATTATGACTTATTTTTTTTCTTTTTGTGGCGGAAACGGGCTTCCATAGTTTTCTATGCAAAAACCACTTCGCCACAGAAGACTCGATATTATTGGCATAGCAAGTTCTGCTCTTCTCCTTTCAAAACTTGCTAAAAGCTGTATTTAAAAGAACAGATTGGCCGGGGTAATTCACACCCTTCAATGCCAGCTTAATGTTTAGGTTAGTGGGAATCACAGAGGAATTAGGGATGGAAACTTCTTTGCTGGTGGTAGAAGCGGTCTGGTGAATTTTTAGAGAGAAGAGGCCGTCGATGTTTGAATGTAGAAAATTGTTCTGGCTGCAGCCTGCAGTATGGACTTGTTGGTGTGTGTAGCTCCCAGTGTTCTGACAGCGCGATGTTTTGGGGAAGCATGTGATTCAGCAGCTACCAGTGGGCTTCGTGCGGCGGAGATTTTGTGGCTGTTAGCGGAGTTGATAACAGAGGGTCGTTAATAGAAGCCTGCATGCAGTAGGCAAAGGAGTAATGTTTGCTGGCGGGGGACGTGCGGCGATTAACCTGTGCGGTAGTGAAAATGAGTTAAAAAGAAGGAAGTGTGCGGATGCGGAAAGAATGGAATAATTGTGGTAGGCTGCCGGCTGAGTAGTTTGGTGAATGTTGGGTGTGGGTCCGGCGCTACCGATTGGATGGTGGGGCTGCAGTGTGAGTCAGATAAAAAAAAAAAAAACCAGGAGTAGGATCCAATGGGACTAACTGGCATGTATAGACGCGTGTAATGCAAAAGGGCTGTTTTTGGTCGCGTCTCTCGCTTATGGCCATACCACCCTGAACATGCCCGATCTCATCCGATCTCGGAAGCCAAGCAGGGTAGGGTCTGGTTAGTACTTGGATGGGAGACCTCCTGGGAATACCAGGTACTGTAAGCTTTTCTCACTTTTACTTTATACAGGGGGTGCTCCACTTCACGATTAATTTAAATCTACCACTCCCCTTCCATTTTACTATTTTATATATATATATATATATATATATATATTTTTATCTCATTCATTAAGGCAGCTTTTACACACCGTTTTACTCTAAATACTTCCTGGTAATTCTAGGTGCTGTAAGCTGTTCGTGCCTTTATTCCACCAGGGCACGATCTTCTCACAAACTTGAAGACTGTCACTCCCCATTCACGTTTTACAACTTATTGTTAATGATAAAGAGACAGCTTTTTACACACAGTTTTAAACAAAGTACTGATATTATTCCTCTTCAACTGACCGCTTTGTTTTCTATGGAAGCCCGTTTCCGCCACAAAAAGAAAAAAAATAAGTCATAATAACGAGAAACTTTCTCATTATTACAATTTAGTATCTCATAATAACGAGAAACTTTCTCATTTGTACGACTTAGTATCTCATAATAACGAGAAACTTTCTCATTTGTACGACTTAGTATCTCATAATAACGAGAAACTTTCTCATTATTACGACTTAGTATCTCGTTATTATGAGATACTAAGTCGTAATAATGAGAACGTTTCTCGTTATTTTGAGAAACGTTTTTTTTTTTGCAACGAGAATTTTTTTTTTCTAACGATATTTTTTTTTTTTTTACAACGAGAATTTTTTTTTTTCATGACTTCGATTTAAATGACTTGAGGCTTTTTCCGTTTCCGGAGGAAGCTCCAAATCTTCGACTACGTTTATGGCGGGCATGGTATTTTGCGCATCATTATCTAAGGTAAGTGCAGTTGTGTTATTCGTAATTTCATGGTGGCAAGTTTATGGTTCTCAGTTTAGATTTTCGGGTAGGCTGCTTAACGTGATATAGCTAATAGGGAGAGAGTTTCCCAAAGTTGTTGTGACCAAAGAGCAACCTAAAGTGTCTGCGAGAACACATACTACAGTTGTTTTTAATGCTATGGCGTTTTTTGGAAAATTCACTGCAATTTATTATTGTGCATTCTTAATAAACTAGATCTAGCATAAGTGCCAGTCCACGTGATCAGATTTTAGAATTATAAATAAAATAATTTAAACTTACAAATTGTGCTGAATACAGTTCTTCGTGATTTAAGACCACAAGTGAATACAGCATAGAGTTAACTGCAAATGTTATTTACTGCGGTTAGACAAAGCTAGTTAGATTAGTGTATTAGGTTTGCATGTCTGGCTACTTGTATGTCAAGCAATGTGTGATCTATTTACCAAGCGTAATGTTTCATATTTGGTGGGAGGTCGAATATGTAAAAACTTCTTAAAATTTCATTTTCACGCATTGTTTTTTATTGGTTAAATTAGGGGATTTTAACAAGAGGTTCTTCGAATGTATGCTTTTGAAATTTAATCTGTTATTTGATCTGTTCTAAACACCTCTGTGCTATGTTATCGGTGTGATTTTACTGCACCACCAGGCAATGATCCTAAGAAATTGTAACATGCATATGTCCACAGAAATGGGTGACTTGATACAGTTTTTAAGACAAAGAAATGTTCCAGAAGAAACAATTGAAAAATTGGAACAGGAAAAGGTAAGATTTAACTAAACCTAAATTACAGTAATATTTAGCGTCAAAATGAGTGGTAGTCGTAGGCATACACACACACTGTACTTGGTTTCTAAATCTGTGACAGTACTTAAATACTTTGTTGCATTAAAATTGGCTTTCATTTATGTATGTTTAAACAGACTTGCAATATCAATAATGGGAAAGAACAAAATGTCTGTAATACTGTGCATATTTAAATAGATGATTGTATTGCACTATTTGTTTTCTTTAGATTGATGTCAGTGTCATTCTACTGATGACAGATGAGCAACTGAAGACATACTTGCCATCTTATGGAGATCGTCTGGCCGTGCTTGGATTTTGTAGGCGGCAGGAAGATTGTCCCCAAACTCGCAAATCAAAGCTTTTTGATCGCCTAAAATCCAAATTATCCAAAAAACAAAGAACTGAGGAATATGGAAAAGGCTCAACTCAAAAATTGGTCACAAAAAATGCGGAGAAAAGTGTAAGGAAGATAGAATTGGGGTGGATGCATTATGATGATGAAGAAAAGGTTTTAAAACAGGTGAGAACAAGAAAAGGTGGGGGCACACGGAAAATTGATGTCTCAAAGGATTCAAGCAAAGCAGATTTGATAAAAGAAGCGACATGTCTCTTTTTTCCAAATGGAAAGAATGTGAAAGGGAACACCACAGAATTTGAGTTTGACTTGAAAGACTATCAGGAAATGTCAGTGGATGAAAGTGCAACAGTGGAGAAATTGTACGAAGACACTAAATTGCCACTTCTTAGGTTCTACTTGGCAACAAAAACAAAAAATAGTACACAAAATCAGGGGAATGCAAATGTAGAATTTTCTGAAGAAAATTTAAGTTTTCAGGATTTTGAGAGTTCCACCCCTATTATAGAACAGTCATCTCATACATCCCAAAATGCAGATGTACCAGATGTTATCTACATTGGGAATGAGAGAGACACTTCCAGCACCCAAAGCATATCTTTTCTTCACTCCACAGAGGTAGTGAGCACTGAACCATTTACTTTGGATCTTTTGGAAGACAGTAACGTAGTTACATTCGTCACAGATAATCATAGAGGCATTACTGAGCAAAGCATGGATGACACACTGCCTATGTCTCCTGAAAGTCAGAAAACACCAAGAATTCTAGTTGTTCATCGTGGAAATGTACTTCTTGAACTTATTTCACATTTTTCTGATGAAAGTATTCTAAGCAAAAATGTGAAAATCCAGCTTGTACTGCCAGATGGAAATTTTGAGATGGGGCATGATGATGGAGGAGTAGTAAGGGACTGTCTTTCTGAATTCTGGCATGACTTTTACGACCAGTGCACCATGGGTAGTTCTTTGAAAGTGCCTTTTCTTCGTCACGATTTTGGCCAAGCACAGTGGGAAAGTGTTGGCCGTATAATAGCTTTTGGATGGCGGAAGGAAAAGTATCTTCCTGTCAGACTAGCTCCAGTGATTTTGGAACAAGCAGCCTCTGGGTATATCAAGAGTGATTTAATTGAAAATTTCCTCAAGTTTGTTCCAGAAGGAGACCGAGCAGTTTTCGAATCTTGGCGATCAGACTTTGACAGTGTTGACAAGGATGAATTACTTGAGATTTTGGATAATTACCTGTGTAGGAAAAGGCCAACAGCCAACAATTTTGGAGATATCCTTCAAGAGCTAGCACACAAAAAGCTGCTCCAAGAACCTGCATATGTCATTGATCAGTGGGCAACCACACTTTCAACTGCTGGGCTAGAAATTGAGCAGATTTTAACAACTTACGAGTATCTGCTTCCGACAAGCAGAAAAGTTGTGAAGTCCCTTTCCTTCCCAGAGGCACTGAACACCCAGGAGAAGGACATTCAGAGGTATGTAACTACATATGTGAGGGAGTCTGACCCGCAACGACTGTCGCTGTTTCTCAGATTTTGCACAGGATCTGATTTATTTCTTGGTAAAATCATTAGCATTATCTTTACGCAAATAAAAGGCTTTCAGCGGAGACCTATAGCGCATACTTGTGGCTGTGTGTTGGAATTGTCACTCCACTATGACAGTTATCCAGACTTCAGATCAGAGATCAACAAAGTTCTGGAATCAAATGTATGGGTAATGGACATTGTTTAAAAAGTTTGTGGTACTGAAAGTCCACTGTGACTTACGCAAATGTGTACCATGCATGTCTTAAAATGCACAATGTAGTGTTTGTTAACTTTGTTCCATGTAAAGTTTGATTATATCAGTTACACCATGGACACACAATTGTGCACATTTTGTATTGAAACATTTTACCTACACTGAGTGACTTTGTAGCCCTGAACCTTTATCTTTTGTTTGAATTAGACTTATTTGTTTAAAGTGTCAACACCCAACAAAAAGGAGGAAAAGTTGAAAAATCCAAAAGAAAAGGGTAAATGCTAGTGTTAATTTAGATTAATGCAAGTGTTCAGATGTTTTAGACATTTTATGCTTAGGTGTCTTTTGAATTCAAGAAGTTTAATTTGAATGTTCAGATGTTTTAGACATTTTATTCTGAGATTTTTTTATATATATAATTATCGTTATAAGAAACTTATATGTTTTGGTGCTGTGCACTTTATTTTCACTCTATACAGTTTATTTCTGTTAATGTATTGGATATTGCACAGGAATACATTAAAACAAAGTAATTTAAGACAAAAAATGGACTAATAAACAGTGTTTGGACTAATAAATAATACAATGTGAATTTAAATTTAGAATGAGTCTGTTTTGTACTTTTACAAATTCTCATTGAAATCAGTATGAATATAAATGCATATATTCCATGTGATAATTTCAATTGACATTTTTAGCATCAGTACATCACTCAACATTTAGTTCACTAATAATTAGCTCTCTAAGTCTAATGTACATGTCCACCATTTCATAGACATCATCTGACACAGACAGATTATACTCTGACATTAGTTCAACACAAACATGAAATACATCTTCATCACAAGGATAATCTTTAAACAAACAGTCTTCAAGACACAAGTCAGCCAGCTCAGGGTTCACATTCTGCAAGAAATCTGTAGCTCCATATAAATGAGGTACTGTATACATCAGTAAGGGACGTCCGTTAGGGGACCTCGAGTTGTGAACTGGTCTTATTCTGTGATTGTTCCATGCAGACGCAATTTCATCCAGTTCCTCCTGAAGACAGAAGAAATAATAGGCTATTTACACCTCAAGGTGGTGCAATCTGGTTACGTATAAAAACAAGTACTGTAATGGTAATGCATACGTGAACTGTAATGTATAAATGTACAGGTTAAGAACAGTCATGAAAAACATGGAAAAGTCATGGAATTGGAAAATAAAATTTGCTCTGGCGTTTATTTCGTGGTGTTGCAATACACCGCTGAAATATCGGTCTTGAACGAACCGCCTCAGCTCTATTAAGTGAACGATGGGAGAAAGCTGCCGACAGTGAGACGTTTTTAATGTTAGTTGCTCCATACGCCGACTGTGACTTGTATAAATGACGTTCGCGCGTGATATCATAATCAGGGTATGAAATAACTTATTGCACATGGTCATAAGAATATATTTCAGAATGATTAAAAAGTTATAGCAAAGTGGCCCAAGAGAAGACTACAGTTAAGATCGGCTGTTATGTAAAATGCTACGATAATGCATTTGAAAATACAGCACAACCTGACATTATTATGACAGCAAATGTACACGTATTGTTTTGCTTTGCATGCACTACAAACTGGAATATGTGCAATAATTTTATAGCCATAATTTACATTGCCATTGTGTGTGATTGGTGTTCTATGTTATGCCTACCTGAATCATGTTTTGGAAACAAAACTGGATCAGCGATTTGTCCAGAAACGTGTCCATAAAATGTCCATCTTCTTTGAGACTGTCAAAGATGTTCATCCAAAATTGTGCGCACTGGCTTCGGAGAGTGAGCCACCATCTTTCAATTCGTTGGTTAGTAGTACTTGGGCCGAAAGAGACACACTGTGCCGCAAAATTTTCATTGGACTGAAAAAATCTTTGCATATCTGCGATATAACTGTTCTCCGTTCCATGGTCCAGCCTGACTCTTGTAGGGCATCCTTCGTATTCAGAAACAGCTGTTATATAATATCCCGCAATAACGCGTGGATCATTGTTTGTTTTGTAAGATTCGAGCCAAATTATTTTCCGGGAAAACCCGTCGATACATCCACTTATGGCAATGCCGTACGGTTTTAACTTATCATATCCATCGATGTGCCATACGTAATTGGGACCACGGCTATTGTACACTCTCCGACGCAGTCGATTATTTGCCCTTAGATCCACTCCCTGACCGTCTAGTAATCGCAATATCATGCGAACTGTCTCTCTGTCAGTAATAATCCCATGTAACCAACATTTCTGATGCATCCATCTATAGCCGTGCGACTGACCCGATGTTTGTAGCTGTTGTTGAATGAATGCTGCCACATCAGCCTCGTCAGTTTTGTTCTTTCTTCTCCAAAGCTGACGTCTGTACAGAATTCGCTCGAGGGTTCGATTGCTAATTTGAACTCCATGTAACTCTTTCAGCAACGTTAGTATTTCTTTATTTGTGAAGCCCCGTTTAAAGTACTGCTGAACATGCTTAGCAAACATAACTCCGCTAACTCTAGCCACAGTCACCTCAACTTGTTGTACACATTCATAAGGTTCTCCTGAGAAACTGTCATAATAATGAGAAAGTATCTCATAATAACGAGAAACTAAGTCGTAAAAATGAGAAAGTTTCTCGTTATTATGAGATACTTTCTCATTAGTACGACTTAGTATCTCATAATAACGAGAAACTTTCTCATTTTTACGACTTAGTTTCTCGTTATTATGAGATACTTTCTCATTAGTACGACTTAGTTTCTCGTTATTATGAGATACTAAGTCGTAAAAATGAGAAAGTTTCTCGTTATTATGAGATACTTTCTCATTAGTACGACTTAGTATCTCATAATAACGAGAAACTTTCTCATTTTTACGACTTAGTTTCTCGTTATTATGAGATACTTTCTCATTAGTACGACTTAGTTTCTCGTTATTATGAGATACTAAGTCGTAATAATGAGAAAGTATCTCGTTATTATGAGATACTTTCTCATTATTATGACTTAGTTTCTCGTTATTATGAGATACTTTCTCATTAGTACGACTTAGTATCTCATAATAACGAGAAACTAAGTCGTAAAAATGAGAAAGTTTCTCGTTATTATGGGATACTAAGTCGTACTAATGAGAAAGTATCTCATAATAACGAGAAACTAAGTCGAAAAAATTAGAAAGTTTCTTGTTATTATGAGATACTAAGTCGTAATAATGAGAAAGTTTCTCGTTATTATGACTTATTTTTTTTCTTTTTGTGGCGGAAACGGGCTTCCATAGTTTTCTATGCAAAAACCACTTCGCCACAGAAGACTCGATATTATTGGCATAGCAAGTTCTGCTCTTCTCCTTTCAAAACTTGCTAAAAGCTGTATTTAAAAGAACAGATTGGCCGGGGTAATTCACACCCTTCAATGCCAGCTTAATGTTTAGGTTAGTGGGAATCACAGAGGAATTAGGGATGGAAACTTATTTGCTGGTGGTAGAAGCGGTCTGGTGAATTTTTAGAGAGAAGAGGCCGTCGATGTTTGAATGTAGAAAATTGTTCTGGCTGCAGCCTGCAGTATGGACTTGTTGGTGTGTGTAGCTCCCAGTGTTCTGACAGCGCGATGTTTTGGGGAAGCATGTGATTCAGCAGCTACCAGTGGGCTTCGTGCGGCGGAGATTTTGTGGCTGTTAGCGGAGTTGATAACAGAGGGTCGTTAATAGAAGCCTGCATGCAGTAGGCAAAGGAGTAATGTTTGCTGGCGGGGGACGTGCGGCGATTAACCTGTGCGGTAGTGAAAATGAGTTAAAAAGAAGGAAGTGTGCGGATGCGGAAAGAATGGAATAATTGTGGTAGGCTGCCGGCTGAGTAGTTTGGTGAATGTTGGGTGTGGGTCCGGCGCTGCCGATTGGATGGTGGGGCTGCTGTGTGAGTCAGATAAAAAAAAAAAAGAACATTAGTAGTATCCAATGGGACCAACTGGCATGTATAGAGGCGTGTAATGCAAAAGGGCTGTTTTTGGTAGTTTCTCTCGCTTACGGCCATACCACCCTGAACACGCCCGATCTCGTCTGATCTCGGAAGCTAAGCAGGGTAGGGTCTGGTTAGTACTTGGATGGGAGACCACCTGGGAATACCAGGTGCTGTAAGCTTTTCTCACTTTTACTTTATACAGGGGGCGCTCCACTTCATGATTAATTTAAATCTATCACTCCCCTTCCATTTTACTATTTTATATATATATATATATATATATATATATATATATATATATATATATATATTTTTTTTTTTTTTTTTTTCTCTCATTCATAAAGGCAGCTTTTAGAAACCGTTTTACTCTAAATACTTCCTGGTAATTCTAGGTGCTGTAAGCTGTTCGTGCCTTAATTCCACCAGGGCGCGATCTTCTCACAAACTTGAAGACTGTCACTCCCCATTCACGTTTTACAACTTATTGTTAATGATAAAGAGACAGCTTTTTACACACAGTTTTAAACAAAGTACTGATATTATTCCTCTTCAACTGACCGCTTTGTTTTCTATGCAAAAACCACTTCGCCACAGAAGACTCGATATTATTGGCATAGCAAGTTCTGCTCTTCTCCTTTCAAAACTTGCTAAAAGCTGTATTTAAAAGAACAGATTGGCCGGGGTAATTCACACCCTTCAATACCAGCTTAATGTTTAGGTTAGTGGGAATCACAGAGGAATTAGGGATGGAAACTTCTTTGCTGGTGGTAGAAGCGGTCTGGTGAATTTTTAGAGAGAAGAGGCCGTCGATGTTTGAATGTAGAAAATTGTTCTGGCTGCAGCCTGCATTATGGACTTGTTGGTGTGTGTAGCTCCCAGTGTTCTAACAGCGCGACGTTTTGGGGAAGCATGTGATTCAGCAGCTACCAGTGGGCTTCGTGCGGCGGAGATTTTGTGGCTGTTAGCGGAGTTGATAACAGAGGGTCGTTAAGAGAAGCCTGCATGCAGTAGGCAAAGGAGTAATGTTTGCCGGCGGGGGACGTGCGGCGATTAACCTGTGCAGTACTGAAAAGGAGTTAAAAAGAAGGAAGTGTGCGGATGCGGAAAGAATGGAATAATTGTGGTAGGCTGCCGGCTGAGTAGTTTGGTGAATGTTTGGTGTGGGTCCGGCGCTGCCGATTGGATGGTGGGGCTGCAGTGTGAGTCAGATAAAAAAAAAAAAAACCAGGAGTAGGATCCAATGGGACTAACTGGCATGTATAGACGCGTGTAATGCAAAAGGGCTGTTTTTGGTAGCATCTCTCGCTTACGGCCATACCACCCTGAACACGCCCGATCTTGTCTGATCTCGGAAGCTAAGCAGGGTAGGGTCTGGTTAGTACTTGGATGGGAGACCACCTGGGAATACCAGGTGCTGTAAGCTTTTCTCACTTTTACTTTAAACGGGGGGCGCTCCACTTCACGATTAATTTAAATCTATCACTCCCCTTCCATTTTACTATTATATATATATATATATATATATATATTTTTTTTTTTTCTCTCATTCATAAAGGCAGCTTTTAGAAACCGTTTTACTCTAAATACTTCCTGGTAATTCTAGGTGCTGTAAGCTGTTCGTGCCTTTATTCCACCAGGGCGCGATCTTCTCACAAACTTGAAGACTGTCACTCCCCATTCACGTTTTACAACTTATTGTTAATGATAAAGAGACAGCTTTTTACACACAGTTTTAAACAAAGTACTGATATTATTCCTCTTCAACTGACCGCTTTGTTTTCTATGCAAAAACCACTTCGCCACAGAAGACTCGATATTATTGGCATAGCAAGTTCTGCTCTTCTCCTTTCAAAACTTGCTAAAAGCTGTATTTAAAAGAACAGATTGGCCGGGGTAATTCACACCCTTCAATACCAGCTTAATGTTTAGGTTAGTGGGAATCACAGAGGAATTAGGGATGGAAACTTCTTTGCTGGTGGTAGAAGCGGTCTGGTGAATTTTTAGAGAGAAGAGGCCGTCGATGTTTGAATGTAGAAAATTGTTCTGGCTGCAGCCTGCATTATGGACTTGTTGGTGTGTGTAGCTCCCAGTGTTCTGACAGCGCGACGTTTTGGGGAAGCATGTGATTCAGCAGCTACCAGTGGGCTTCGTGCGGCGGAGATTTTGTGGCTGTTAGCGGAGTTGATAACAGAGGGTCGTTAAGAGAAGCCTGCATGCAGTAGGCAAAGGAGTAATGTTTGCCGGCGGGGGACGTGCGGCGATTAACCTGTGCAGTACTGAAAAGGAGTTAAAAAGAAGGAAGTGTGCGGATGCGGAAAGAATGGAATAATTGTGGTAGGCTGCCGGCTGAGTAGTTTGGTGAATGTTTGGTGTGGGTCCGGCGCTGCCGATTGGATGGTGGGGCTGCAGTGTGAGTCAGATAAAAAAAAAAAAAAACCAGGAGTAGGATCCAATGGGACTAACTGGCATGTATAGACGCGTGTAATGCAAAAGGGCTGTTTTTGGTAGCATCTCTCGCTTACGGCCATACCACCCTGAACACGCCCGATCTCGTCTGATCTCGGAAGCTAAGCAGGGTAGGGTCTGGTTAGTACTTGGATGGGAGACCACCTGGGAATACCAGGTGCTGTAAGCTTTTCTCACTTTTACTTTAAACGGGGGGCGCTCCACTTCACGATTAATTTAAATCTATCACTCCCCTTCCATTTTACTATTATATATATATATATATATATATATTTTTTTTTTTTTTTCTCTCATTCATAAAGGCAGCTTTTAGAAACCGTTTTACTCTAAATACTTCCTGGTAATTCTAGGTGCTGTAAGCTGTTCGTGCCTTTATTCCACCAGGGCGCGATCTTCTCACAAACTTGAAGACTGTCACTCCCAATTCACGTTTTACAACTTATTGTTAATGATAAAGAGACAGCTTTTTACACACAGTTTTAAACAAAGTACTGATATTATTCCTCTTCAACAGACCGCTTTGTTTTCTATGCAAAAACCACTTCGCCACAGAAGACTCGATATTATTAGCATAGCAAGTTCTGCTCTTCTCCTTTCAAAACTTGCTAAAAGCTGTATTTAAAAGAACAGATTGGCCGGGGTAATTCACACCCTTCAATGCCAGCTTAATGTTTAGGTTAGTGGGAATCACAGAGGAATTAGGGATGGAAACTTCTTTGCTGGTGGTAGAAGCGGTCTGGTGAATTTTTAGAGAGAAGAGGCCGTCGATGTTTGAATGTAGAAAATTGTTCTGGCTGCAGCCTGCATTATGGACTTGTTGGTGTGTGTAGCTCCCAGTGTTCTGACAGCGCGACGTTTTGGGGAAGCATGTGATTCAGCAGCTACCAGTGGGCTTCGTGCGGCGGAGATTTTGTGGCTGTTAGCGGAGTTGATAACAGAGGGTCGTTAAGAGAAGCCTGCATGCAGTAGGCAAAGGAGTAATGTTTGCCGGCGGGGGACGTGCGGCGATTAACCTGTGCAGTACTGAAAAGGAGTTAAAAAGAAGGAAGTGTGCGGATGCGGAAAGAATGGAATAATTGTGGTAGGCTGCCGGCTGAGTAGTTTGGTGAATGTTTGGTGTGGGTCCGGCGCTGCCGATTGGATGGTGGGGCTGCAGTGTGAGTCAGATAAAAAAAAAAAAAAACCAGGAGTAGGATCCAATGGGACTAACTGGCATGTATAGACGCGTGTAATGCAAAAGGGCTGTTTTTGGTAGCATCTCTCGCTTACGGCCATACCACCCTGAACACGCCCGATCTCGTCTGATCTCGGAAGCTAAGCAGCGTAGGGTCTGGTTAGTACTTGGATGGGAGACCACCTGGGAATACCGGGTGCTGTAAGCTTTTCTCACTTTTACTTTAAACGGGGGGCGCTCCACTTCACGATTAATTTAAATCTATCACTCCCCTTCCATTTTACTATTATATATATATATATATATTTTTTTTTTTTTTTTTTCTCTCATTCATAAAGGCAGCTTTTAGAAACCGTTTTACTCTAAATACTTCCTGGTAATTCTAGGTGCTGTAAGCTGTTCGTGCCTTTATTCCACCAGGGCGCGATCTTCTCACAAACTTGAAGACTGTCACTCCCCATTCACGTTTTACAACTTATTGTTAATGATAAAGAGACAGCTTTTTACACACAGTTTTAAACAAAGTACTGATATTATTCCTCTTCAACTGACCGCTTTGTTTTCTATGCAAAAACCACTTCGCCATAGAAGACTCGATATTATTGGCATAGCAAGTTCTGCTCTTCTCCTTTCAAAACTTGCTAAAAGCTGTATTTAAAAGAACAGATTGGCCGGGGTAATTCACACCCTTCAATGCCAGCTTAATGTTTAGGTTAGTGGGAATCACAGAGGAATTAGGGATGGAAACTTCTTTGCTGGTGGTAGAAGTGGTCTGGTGAATTTTTAGAGAGAAGAGGCCGTCGATGTTTGAATGTAGAAAATTGTTCTGGCTGCAGCCTGCAGTATGGACTTGTTGGTGTGTGTAGCTCCCAGTGTTCTGACAGCGCGACGTTTTGGGGAAGCATGTGATTCAGCAGCTACCAGTGGGCTTCGTGCGGCGGAGATTTTGTGGCTGTTAGCGGAGTTGATAACAGAGGGTCGTTAAGAGAAGCCTGCATGCAGTAGGCAAAGGAGTAATGTTTGCCGGCGGGGGACGTGCGGCGATTAACCTGTGCGGTAGTGAAAAGGAGTTAAAAAGAAGGAAGTGTGCGGATGCGGAAAGAATGGAATAATTGTGGTAGGCTGCCGGCTGAGTAGTTTGGTGAATGTTGGGTGTGGGTCCGGCGCTGCCGATTGGATGGTGGGGCTTCAGTGTGAGTCAGATAAAAAAAAAAAAAAGAACATTAGTAGTATCCAATGGGACCAACTGGCATGTATAGAGGCGTGTAATGCAAAAGGGCTGTTTTTGGTAGTTTCTCTCGCTTACGGCCATACCACCCTGAACACGCCTGATCTCGTCTGATCTTGGAAGCTAAGCAGGGTAGGGTCTGGTTAGTACTTGGATGGGAGACCACCTGGGAATACCAGGTGCTGTAAGCTTTTCTCACTTTTACTTTATACAGGGGGCGCTCCACTTCACGATTAATTTAAATCTATCACTCCCCTTCCATTTTACTATTTTATATATATATATATATATTTTTTTTTTTCTCTCATTCATAAAGGCAGCTTTTAGAAACCGTTTTACTCTAAATACTTCCTGGTAATTCTAGGTGCTGTAAGCTGTTCGTGCCTTTATTCCACCAGGGCGCGATCTTCTCACAAACTTGAAGACTGTCACTCCCCATTCACGTTTTACAACTTATTGTTAATGATAAAGAGACAGCTTTTTTACACACAGTTTTAAACAAAGTACTGATATTATTCCTCTTCAACTGACCGCTTTGTTTTCTATGCAAAAACCACTTCGCCACAGAAGACTCGATATTATTGGCATAGCAAGTTCTGCTCTTCTCCTTTCAAAACTTGCTAAAAGCTGTATTTAAAAGAACAGATTGGCCGGGGTAATTCACACCCTTCAATGCCAGCTTAATGTTTAGGTTAGTGGGAATCACAGAGGAATTAGGGATGGAAACTTCTTTGCTGGTGGTAGAAGCGGTCTGGTGAATTTTTAGAGAGAAGAGGCCGTCGATGTTTGAATGTAGAAAATTGTTCTGGCTGCAGCCTGCAGTATGGACTTGTTGGTGTGTGTAGCTCCCAGTGTTCTGACAGCGCGATGTTTTGGGGAAGCATGTGATTCAGCAGCTACCAGTGGGCTTCGTGCGGCGGAGATTTTGTGGCTGTTAGCGGAGTTGATAACAGAGGGTCGTTAATAGAAGCCTGCACGCAGTAGGCAAAGGAGTAATGTTTGCTGGCGGGGGACGTGCGGCGATTAACCTGTGCGGTAGTGAAAATGAGTTAAAAAGAAGGAAGTGTGCGGATGCGGAAAGAATGGAATAATTGTGGTAGGCTGCCGGCTGAGTAGTTTGGTGAATGTTGGGTGTGGGTCCGGCGCTGCCGATTGGATGGTGGGGCTGCAGTGTGAGTCAGATAAAAAAAAAAAAGAACATTAGTAGTATCCAATGGGACCAACTGGCATGTATAGAGGCGTGTAATGCAAAAGGGCTGTTTTTGGTAGTTTCTCTCGCTTACGGCCATACCACCCTGAACACGCCCGATCTCGTCTGATCTCGGAAGCTAAGCAGGGTAGGGTCTGGTTAGTACTTGGATGGGAGACCACCTGGGAATACCAGGTGCTGTAAGCTTTTCTCACTTTTACTTTATACAGGGGGCGCTCCACTTCACGATTAATTTAAATCTATCACTCCCCTTCCATTTTACTATTTTATATATATATATATATATATATATATATATATATATATATATATATATATATATATTTTTTTTTTTTTTTTTTTCTCTCATTCATAAAGGCAGCTTTTAGAAACCGTTTTACTCTAAATACTTCCTGGTAATTCTAGGTGCTGTAAGCTGTTCGTGCCTTTATTCCACCAGGGCGCGATCTTCTCACCAACTTGAAGACTGTCACTCCCCATTCACGTTTTACAACTTATTGTTAATGATAAAGAGACAGCTTTTTACACACAGTTTTAAACAAAGTACTGATATTATTCCTCTTCAACTGACCGCTTTGTTTTCTATGCAAAAACCACTTCGCCACAGAAGACTCGATATTATTGGCATAGCAAGTTCTGCTCTTCTCCTTTCAAAACTTGCTAAAAGCTGTATTTAAAAGAACAGATTGGCCGGGGTAATTCACACCCTTCAATGCCAGCTTAATGTTTAGGTTAGTGGGAATCACAGAGGAATTAGGGATGGAAACTTCTTTGCTGGTGGTAGAAGCGGTCTGGTGAATTTTTAGAGAGAAGAGGCCGTCGATGTTTGAATGTAGAAAATTGTTCTGGCTGCAGCCTGCAGTATGGACTTGTTGGTGTGTGTAGCTCCCAGTGTTCTGACAGCGCGACGTTTTGGGGAAGCATGTGATTCAGCAGCTACCAGTGGGCTTCGTGCGGCGGAGATTTTGTGGCTGTTAGCGGAGTTGATAACAGAGGGTCGTTAAGAGAAGCCTGCATGCAGTAGGCAAAGGAGTAATGTTTGCCGGCGGGGGACGTGCGGCGATTAACCTGTGCAGTACTGAAAAGGAGTTAAAAAGAAGGAAGTGTGCGGATGCGGAAAGAATGGAATAATTGTGGTAGGCTGCCGGCTGAGTAGTTTGGTGAATGTTTGGTGTGGGTCCGGCGCTGCCGATTGGATGGTGGGGCTGCAGTGTGAGTCAGATAAAAAAAAAAAAAACCAGGAGTAGGATCCAATGGGACTAACTGGCATGTATAGACGCGTGTAATGCAAAAGGGCTGTTTTTGGTAGCATCTCTCGCTTACGGCCATACCACCCTGAACACGCCTGATCTCGTCTGATCTCGGAAGCTAAGCAGCGTAGGGTCTGGTTAGTACTTGGATGGGAGACCTCCTGGGAATACCAGGTGCTGTAAGCTTTTCTCACTTTTACTTTAAACGGGGGGCGCTCCACTTCACGATTAATTTAAATCTATCACTCCCCTTCCATTTTACTATTATATATATATATTTTTTTTTTTTTCTCTCATTCATAAAGGCAGCTTTTAGAAACCGTTTTACTCTAAATACTTCCTGGTAATTCTAGGTGCTGTAAGCTGTTCGTGCCTTTATTCCACCAGGGCGCGATCTTCTCACAAGCTTGAAGACTGTCACTCCCCATTCACGTTTTACAACTTATTGTTAATGATAAAGAGACAGCTTTTTACACACAGTTTTAAACAAAGTACTGATATTATTCCTCTTCAACTGACCGCTTTGTTTTCTATGCAAAAACCACTTCGCCACAGAAGACTCGATATTATTGGCATAGCAAGTTCTGCTCTTCTCCTTTCATAACTTGCTAAAAGCTGTATTTAAAAGAACAGGTTGGCCGGGGTAATTCACACCCTTCAATGCCAGCTTAATGTTTAGGTTAGTGGGAATCACAGAGGAATTAGGGATGGAAACTTCTTTGCTGGTGGTAGAAGCGGTCTGGTGAATTTTTTAGAGAGAAGAGGCCGTCGATGTTTGAATGTAGAAAATTGTTCTGGCTGCAGCCTGCAGTATGGACTTGTTGGTGTGTGTAGCTCCCAGTGTTCTGACAGCGCGACGTTTTGGGGAAGCATGTGATTCAGCAGCTACCAGTGGGCTTCGTGCGGCGGAGATTTTGTGGCTGTTAGCGGAGTTGATAACAGAGGGTCGTTAAGAGAAGCCTGCATGCAGTAGGCAAAGGAGTAATGTTTGCCGGCGGGGGACGTGCGGCGATTAACCTGTGCGGTAGTGAAAAGGAGTTAAAAATAAGGAAGTGTGCGGATGCGGAAAGAATGGAATAATTGTGGTAGGCTGCCGGCTGAGTAGTTTGGTGAATGTTTGGTGTAGTTCCGGCGCTGCCGATTGGATGGTGGTGCTGCAGTGTGAGTCAGATAAAAAAATAAATAAACCAGGAGTAGGATCCAATGGGACTAACTGGCATGTATAGACGCGTGTAATGCAAAAGGGCTGTTTTTGGTAGCATCTCTCGCTTATGGCCATACCACCCTGAACACGCCCGATCTCGTCTGATCTCGGAAGCTAAGCAGGGTAGGGTCTGGTTAGTACTTGGATGGGAGACCACCTGGGAATACCAGGTGCTGTAAGCTTTTCTCACTTTTACTTTATACAGGGGGCGCTCCACTTCACGATTAATTTAAATCTATCACTCCCCTTCCATTTTACTATTTTATATATATATATATATTTTTTTTCTCTCTTTCATAAAGCCAGCTTTTAGAAACCGTTTTACTCTAAATACTTCCTGGTAATTCTAGGTGCTGTAAGCTGTTCGTGCCTTTATTCCACCAGGGCGCGATCTTCTCACAAACTTGAAGACTGTCACTCCCCATTCACGTTTTACAACTTATTGTTAATGATAAAGAGACAGCTTTTTACACACAGTTTTAAACAAAGTACTGATATTATTCCTCTTCAACTGACCGCTTTGTTTTCTATGCAAAAACCACTTCGCCACAGAAGACTCGATATTATTGGCATAGCAAGTTCTGCTCTTCTCCTTTCAAAACTTGCTAAAAGCTGTATTTAAAAGAACAGATTGGCCGGGGTAATTCACACCCTTCAATGCCAGCTTAATGTTTAGGTTAGTGGGAATCACAGAGGAATTAGGGATGGAAACTTCTTTGCTGGTGGTAGAAGTGGTCTGGTGAATTTTTAGAGAGAAGAGGCCGTCGATGTTTGAATGTAGAAAATTGTTCTGGCTGCAGCCTGCAGTATGGACTTGTTGGTGTGTGTAGCTCCCAGTGTTCTGACAGCGCGACGTTTTGGGGAAGCATGTGATTCAGCAGCTACCAGTGGGCTTCGTGCGGCGGAGATTTTGTGGCTGTTAGCGGAGTTGATAACAGAGGGTCGTTAAGAGAAGCCTGCATGCAGTAGGCAAAGGAGTAATGTTTGCCGGCGGGGGACGTGCGGCGATTAACCTGTGCGGTAGTGAAAATGAGTTAAAAAGAAGGAAGTGTGCGGATGCGGAAAGAATGGAATAATTGTGGTAGGCTGCCGGCTGAGTAGTTTGGTGAATGTTGGGTGTGGGTCCGGCGCTGCCGATTGGATGGTGGGGCTTCAGTGTGAGTCAGATAAAAAAAAAAAAAGAACATTAGTAGTATCCAATGGGACCAACTGGCATGTATAGAGGCGTGTAATGCAAAAGGGCTGTTTTTGGTAGTTTCTCTCGCTTACGGCCATACCACCCTGAACACGCCCGATCTCGTCTGATCTCGGAAGCTAAGCAGGGTAGGGTCTGGTTAGTACTTGGATGGGAGACCACCTGGGAATACCAGGTGCTGTAAGCTTTTCTCACTTTTACTTTATACAGGGGGCGCTCCACTTCACGATTAATTTAAATCTATCACTCCCCTTCCATTTTACTATTTTATATATATATATATATATTTTTTTTCTCTCTTTCATAAAGCCAGCTTTTAGAAACCGTTTTACTCTAAATACTTCCTGGTAATTCTAGGTGCTGTAAGCTGTTCGTGCCTTTATTCCACCAGGGCGCGATCTTCTCACAAACTTGAAGACTGTCACTCCCCATTCACGTTTTACAACTTATTGTTAATGATAAAGAGACAGCTTTTTACACACAGTTTTAAACAAAGTACTGATATTATTCCTCTTCAACTGACCTCTTTGTTTTCTATGCAAAAACCACTTCGCCACAGAAGACTCGATATTATTGGCATAGCAAGTTCTGCTCTTCTCCTTTCAAAACTTGCTAAAAGCTGTATTTAAAAGAACAGATTGGCCGGGGTAATTCACACCCTTCAATACCAGCTTAATGTTTAGGTTAGTGGGAATCACAGAGGAATAAGGGATGGAAACTTCTTTGCTGGTGGTAGAAGCGGTCTGGTGAATTTTTAGAGAGAAGAGGCCGTTGATGTTTGAATGTAGAAAATTGTTCTGGCTGCAGCCTGCAGTATGGACTTGTTGGTGTGTGTAGCTCCCAGTGTTCTGACAGTGCGACGTTTTGGGGAAGCATGTGATTCAGCAGCTACCAGTGGGCTTCGTGCGGCGGAGATTTTGTGGCTGTTAGCGGAGTTGATAACAGAGGGTCGTTAAGAGAAGCCTGCATGCAGTAGGCAAAGGAGTAATGTTTGCCGGCGGGGGACGTGCGGCGATTAACCTGTGCGGTAGTGAAAATGAGTTAAAAAGAAGGAAGTGTGCGGAGGCGGAAAGAATGGAATAATTGTGGTAGGCTGCCGGCTGAGTAGTTTGGTGAATGTTGGGTGTGGGTCCGGCGCTGCCGATTGGATGGTGGGGCTTCAGTGTGAGTCAGATAAAAAAAAAAAAAAGAACATTAGTAGTATCCAATGGGATCAACTGGCATGTATAGAGGCGTGTAATGCAAAAGGGCTGTTTTTGGTAGTTTCTCTCGCTTACGGCCATACCACCCTGAACACGCCCGATCTCGTCTGATCTCGGAAGCTAAGCAGGGTAGGGTCTGGTTAGTACTTGGATGGGAGACCACCTGGGAATACCAGGTGCTGTAAGCTTTTCTCACTTTTACTTTATACAGGGGGCGCTCCACTTCACGATTAATTTAAATCTATCACTCCCCTTCCATTTTACTATTTTATATATATATATATATTTTTTTTTTCTCTCTTTCATAAAGCCAGCTTTTAGAAACCGTTTTACTCTAAATACTTCCTGGTAATTCTAGGTGCTGTAAGCTGTTCGTGCCTTTATTCCACCAGGGCGCGATCTTCTCACAAACTTGAAGACTGTCACTCCCCATTCACGTTTTACAACTTATTGTTAATGATAAAGAGACAGCTTTTTACACACAGTTTTAAACAAAGTACTGATATTATTCCTCTTCAACTGACCGCTTTGTTTTCTATGCAAAAACCACTTCGCCACAGAAGACTCGATATTATTGGCATAGCAAGTTCTGCTCTTCTCCTTTCAAAACTTGCTAAAAGCTGTATTTAAAAGAACAGATTGGCCGGGGTAATTCACACCCTTCAATGCCAGCTTAATGTTTAGGTTAGTGGGAATCACAGAGGAATTAGGGATGGAAACTTCTTTGCTGGTGGTAGAAGCGGTCTGGTGAATTTTTAGAGAGAAGAGGCCGTCGATGTTTGAATGTAGAAAATTGTTCTGGCTGCAGCCTGCAGTATGGACTTGTTGGTGTGTGTAGCTCCCAGTGTTCTGACAGCGCGACGTTTTGGGGAAGCATGTGATTCAGCAGCTACCAGTGGGCTTCGTGCGGCGGAGATTTTGTGGCTGTTAGCGGAGTTGATAACAGAGGGTCGTTAAGAGAAGCCTGCATGCAGTAGGCAAAGGAGTAATGTTTGCCGGCGGGGGACGTGCGGCGATTAACCTGTGCAGTACTGAAAAGGAGTTAAAAAGAAGGAAGTGTGCGGATGCGGAAAGAATGGAATAATTGTGGTAGGCTGCCGGCTGAGTAGTTTGGTGAATGTTTGGTGTGGGTCCGGCGCTGCCGATTGGATGGTGGGGCTGCAGTGTGAGTCAGATAAAAAAAAAAAAACCAGGAGTAGGATCCAATGGGACTAACTGGCATGTATAGACGCGTGTAATGCAAAAGGGCTGTTTTTGGTAGCATCTCTCGCTTACGGCCATACCACCCTGAACACGCCCGATCTCGTCTGATCTCGGAAGCTAAGCAGGGTAGGGTCTGGTTAGTACTTAGATGGGAGACCTCCTGGGAATACCAGGTGCTGTAAGCTTTTCTCACTTTTACTTTAAACGGGGGGCGCTCCACTTCACGATTAATTTAAATCTATCACTCCCCTTCCATTTTACTATTATATATATATATATATTTTTTTTTTTCTCTCATTCATAAAGGCAGCTTTTAGAATCCGTTTTACTCTAAATACTTCCTGGTAATTCTAGGTGCTGTAAGCTGTTCGTGCCTTTATTCCACCAGGGCGCGATCTTCTCACAAACTTGAAGACTGTCACTCCCCATTCACGTTTTACAACTTATTGTTAATGATAAAGAGACAGCTTTTTACACACAGTTTTAAACAAAGTACTGATATTATTCCTCTTCAACTGACCGCTTTGTTTTCTATGCAAAAACCACTTCGCCACAGAAGACTCGATATTATTGGCATAGCAAGTTCTGCTCTTCTCCTTTCAAAACTTGCTAAAAGCTGTATTTAAAAGAACAGATTGGCCGGTGTAAGGACATAAAACTATAGGTCTTGCAGGCCCCAAATCTGACCAGCCTGCAGCAGTCTATTTCAGAGCTCCGCTGACCCAGGCAAGACTGGACTCAACTCTTCAAAACACCCCTTTTAAGGAATGCAAAGCCCTGCCGGCTCCTGAGAATAACTGGAGCAATACAGAAAAAGCAAGACCTTTCACCCCCTGGAGTGGCCGGAGTTCCGCAGTCAATCCACAGAACAACAGCTGTCAGTCCCCAGACACAGACACCTTTTCCACTAGAAATAGGATAACTCACAACACATAGATGTTAGGGACAAATACACGCCTGTTTGGTCTCGTTTGAATAGGCATGAGACGAGGAGTATTACACTCTCAGAGTTAAGGCAGTAGAACTTTCCCCAAGGGAAATATAGATAATTCGGCTAAATCTACAAAAATGTGAAAGCCTCCCACATGGTAGAACAAGAGAATTATAACCTCCCCCTAAAGTGATCTGATTGGCTGGGGACTTGAGAACCAAGACCAGCAATGGCCCTAAAATTAACTATTGACCGAAATTGGTCAATCTTCAGAGACATGCCATCACCTGGTTGGGATACTTAAGGAAGGGCCTCAGAAGAGGTCGGGGAGTCACTCTGTAATCAGAGCTCCCGCAGAGAACTGGGCGAAAGTCCATCTGTAGTCAGATACTTTCCACAGAACTTTGTGCACTCTCAGCTGAGGTATGTGATGGTTTTATATTGTATTTGTCAAAATGTATTTACAAGTATGTGTGGCCACATGTCAATGATTGGATATTGTAATATGTTTAATAAATGTTGTCTTGATTACTTCATGACTGTCTGATTTGCTAACTTCTTTATAAACTTTCCAGATTGGGCTTCGATCCTGATTAGGACTAAAGTGGTAAATACTATCTTGCAGCCTCTGAGTTAAATCCCCTTTATCCGGGTCCCAAACTCGACTGCCCAAGTTAAGTTAGGTGGGTACCAGAACCGCACCTCTGGAGTTCGCACACGCTCAGTTACGGGCCGACTTAACCTCTGAGGTCAACACATGCTGATGAAAGGTACCGGTCTACCCTCTGAGGGGCGTACACACTATGTTCCTAGGCACCGGGCATAGTCCCTGAGACGCTCACATGGTAAGACAATGGGCGGCATCGGCGGAGTCCCTGAGACGAGCCCAAAGTAAAGCCTCGTACAAACTACCGCAACAAAAGGTGCGCCGTCACAGCCGCTGAGGTTGACACATGTTATGATATGGGCTGCCCCCGGCTGAGCCTCTGAGGTGGACGTACATGTGGTTCGGGTAAACATCGACTTAATCTCCGAGGCACCCACATGCTCAGTAATTGGCAGACACTGAGCCTTTGGGGAATTATATAGGTCGAGGGACCCGAATAATCTGAGGCTGATATTGTCTTAAATGGTGGCGGCTTCCGTACCTCTAAGACAAACCCTGTGGAACAAGCCCATGGATCGCCCTGTCGGCCGAGGCAAATCTGGCGGGCTCCTTCATCAGGGGTAAACTAGAGTTGGTAATCTAAAGGAGAGTCTCGAAGTAATCCAAACAACATAAACGTCATGACTACAATATATTTAAATAAGGTTATTAATAAAATGGAGTCAGATATGTGTCTAAAAGAATATTTTGTATATTAAAAAGGGTAAGTAATTCCCAGGAGCGCTTGGAAGGACCAACACGCATTCACAGCCTTCGGCTGCGCCATTGGATTCCGCCATTGGGCCAGTGGGCGGCTCCCTACAATTTGGTGACCCCGACGTGATCTCATGAGAGCTGAACCAGCCAGACGAGCGACGTGATCCCGTGAGAGCTGGAGCAGCCAGGCGAGTGACGTCCTTCTAGCGCCGCTTTCAAGCGTCCCCAAGACAGCCCCCGAAGGATAGAAGATGAGGTTTGGTGCATCCCTTCTCTCTCTGCAGGTTTGGTGAGTAAAGTGGTTTTTGTTTATAGGTGAAGAGTTGAGGGCAAGTGAGCGACAGGTAGTGTAAAACAGGAATAGAGTGGAGACAGTAGAAATCAGGTGGTGGAGAAAAGTAAGTAATTAAACATGGATAAGCAGGGATATGTTAGTGGAGAGGCTGATGAGGAGCTGATGGGAGCACTTGCAGTGTGCCTTAAAGATACTCTGGTTCGCCTGCATGGTAAAGGCTTAGGGCTGAGTTGGGATAACAGCCAAATCTTATATTGGTATAATAGCGAAGGGCGGAAGCTGGGAACCAAGTCTAAATATCGAGACCTTCCTGCTGCAATTGTGTATTTGCTCCGCCGTAATGATCTTGCTGCATTAGCAGAGAAAGAGCGGACTTTAGAGGTGATACGCAGCTTGGAAACTTCACGATCAGAGGAGTTAAAAAGACTCCGTGCACAGGTTGATAGCTTTGCATATGAAAAGCAGGGCTGGGCACGTCAAGGTGAAATATGGGAAACCCAAATAGATAAGTTGGAAGATAAACTCCGGCGGAAGCATAATTATACATCCGCATTAGAGGATTATTGCGGGAATGCCGGGTTCCCAGTAGCCGCCATTCGGCAGGCAGCAACCGAGTCTAGAGACTCCAACCCACATGACGATAGTGAGGATGAGGACTTGGCTGCATTAACTAATAAAACTCGTGATATGTCTGTGGAAGAAGTTCGTAGCCGAACTTCTATGGGGATTGCCAGTCAAAGGGGGAATCCAGTGAGATCTCCAAGTCCCTCTAGTGATGCTCATTATCGGCCCCATAGACCGGGAGAGCCGAAAAGTCGGAATCCCATAAGGACCCGGATAGGGACAGGCACGCTTCCCCGAAAATCCGTCAGAGTAGCGGTTCTCAAAACAATGACGGATGCAGACAACGATGTTACGGTGATCAGTCGTCCCTTAACATGTGACGAGTGTGCAAGACACAGGGAGGTAGTCGGCATGATGCCCAGACAAGGCCCGTTTCAACCATACTGGGACAAACTCATGTTACAGGCTTCAGTGTACAATCTGGAAGCCAGGGATGTATGGCAAATAGTCTTGCTTACAATCCCCGAAGAGCTGCGGCCCAAATTGACCACTGAGTTAAAGTCAGGGGATATTATAATAAAACAGAATGGGGATGTTGAGGAAGATGTGTTTAGCCGACTCAGGGACGCACTGCTTCACCTGAGGGGACCCGCACACGCAGCGTGGCATAAAATATTGGACATTAAGCAGGCTACTAAAGAGCCATTTGAAACTTATGCTGAGCGCATGTGGGTGTCCTTTAAAGAACACTCGGGGATGGAGGAAGCGCACCGCGATCAGGAAGTGTTAATACAGCTCCTGAAGAATAATGCGGGCCCTCACATCCAACAAGCAATGATCCATGGTGGAGATCCAGCAGAAAATACGTATAGGGCATTGGTGGACTGGGCTGGCAAAATAGAAAACCGAATGAAATTGAGCAAAACTCGGACCATAGCTGCAACTCAGTGGATAACTGAAGGGAATAGCCCCGATCCACAGAAATCCCCAGAATGGTGTAAATTTTGTCAAAAGGTAGGTCATAAGACAGGAAATTGCTTTAAAGGGAGAGAGAAACGGCGATATCCTGCCATAGGTTTCTGTAACAGAAACCAGGGGAACCATACCGGAAAGCCCGCGTGTAGCCAGGGGCAAGCTGATGGGAAACCGCTGAGCTCAAAGGAGGTATCTGGATCATTGCAGGCCGAACTGACCGCCCTGTTGGAGAAATACAAACCCCCTCAATAGGGGTACGTGGCCTCCATTGCATTGGGGAGCATTATTGTTAGTGGGAACCGGATCAAAGTAAAAGCTAATCTTGGAGGCCGATTAGTGCATGCTCTAATTGATACCGGGGCATCCTGCTCCTGCACGGATATTCCCCTTCCATTAACAAATAAAACTATACAAATTAAAGGTATTGGGGATGTCACAATGATAGCCACACAAACGCAGCCCACTCAATTAGACTTGGGTGTAGTGACTATTGAGGAGCCATTTTGGTATGTGCCTGGAAATAGTGAAGGGACAGTGTTGGGAATGGACATCATGCGGAAATATGGTGTAGTAATTCATTGTTTGGAAAAGCAAATTGAGCTGAGAACGGAAAAAGTGAGTAAAAGCCGTGCCCGATACGGGAAGGCATTCATCATGTCCATATCCAACACTGATCTCATCCAACAGTTAGTTGAAAATCATCAAAAAGTTTGGGCGACGCATGAACATGATTGTGGACTTGTGGACTTTGAGGTATGCATAGAAGGGAAGCCACCACCCCCCCAAAAGCAGTATCATATTAAACCAGAGGCAGAAGCTGCAGTGCATGAGATTGTGAAGCAGCTTGAGATCAGAGGCATAGTTCGGCGTTGTAGCTCAACGACCAATTCTCCCTGTTTACCAGTGCCAAAGCCCAATGGGAAATGGAGACTGTGCATTGATTACCAGCGTTTAAATCGGGTTTTGCCAAAAGCGACCCCAATAGTAGCCAACCCTTCCACCATACTAACACAGGTGGGAGCTGAGGCTTGCTGGTTTACGGTACTCGACATTAAAAACGGGTTTTGGTCCCTTAAAGTAAAAAAAGAGGACCAATGGAAGTTGGCGTTCACAGTGAATCAAATACAGTATACCTGGGAACGCATGCCCCAAGGATTACATAACAGTCCGGCTATTTTTCATAGAGCAGTCGCCGATGTTTTGGATCCTTTAATGGGGACGGGTGAAGTGGTTCACTATGTAGATGACATACTCATTGCCACAGAAGGATCGCTCGAGTATCACTTGCAGCTTGTGGAAAAAGTGATACAGAGCCTGGGGGCATCAGGGTTTAAGTTAAATAAAGAAAAGGCCCAAATTGCCCGCCAGGAGGTCCAATACCTAGGATACACACTCTCACACAGCCATAGAGCCTTAACAGAGGACAGGAAGAAGTGCATTACGGAATTACCCCGACCACACACACTGAATGCGCTTCAAAAGGTCCTAGGTACGGCAAATTATTTACGTGACTTTATTCCAGAATTTGCCAAATGCGCAGCTCCGCTATATGCATTGCAGAAAGGGAAAAGCAAACCTTCAGAAGTCCTTAATTGGACCGAGGAGCATGATAAAGCATTCACCGATCTAAAGCAGCAGCTGTGTGCGGCACCAGCGCTCGGTTTGCCAGACACCACAAAACCTTTTCATATTCAATCAGACTCGTATGACAATACGCTTAGTGGGGTGGTGGCTCAAGAACATGGAGGGAAATTGCGCCCAGTTGCATACTATAGCCGCTTAAAGTCTCCGGTGGAACAAGGGTTTGACTCCTGTACTCAGCAACTCTTAGCGGTGCACTGGATGTTAACGGTGACAGAACCGATTGTGGGATTCCAACCGGTAATAATACACACTATGCATACGCCTGTACAGCTACTGTTAGAAGGAAAAATCAAAGGGGTTTCTGGCCAGCGATTGGCAAGATGGGTAGCAGACATCCAAGCCCGGGACATCACTACGGTACATGACCGGATATTACCTCACTTGCTTGGGGATATAGAGGGACATCCGCACACATGTGAGCCAGAACCGGAAAGAGAAAGTCCCGTACTAGACAGAGAAATGCCAGGACAAACTCTAGCATACGTAGATGGAGCGCGGTTCTGGGAAAAGGGACAATTCTATACCGGATGTGCGGTATGGACCCCACAGACCAATCAAGCAGAAACCAATCAACCGATACTGCTTAAACTGCCAGCCAATTTATCTGCTCAGGAAGCTGAATTAATAGCATTATTAGAAGCAATACAAATGCACCCAGAACCATTATGTATATATACAGACAGTCGATATGCATTTGGCGTAGTACACGATTTCATCACCCAGTGGCGATTGCGCAAATTCTTAACATCTGCTGGAAAACCAATTAAACATTATGACGTTGTTACAGCAATCTGGCAAGCGATTCAGCAACGCGCAAACCCCCTTTCAGTAGTTAAAGTGCGGGCACACATAACTAAAAATCCAAATAAACACGAGCAAAATAATAACATAGCTGATCAGCTGGCAAAATTAGCAGCTTTACAGGGAGAGGAATGGCAAGCTGAACATCAGCAGGTTCATAGCATAAATACCATTCAGATCACTCCGATTGACTTAAAACAATATCAGAAAGAGTTATGGGTCTCCGATAAAATGCTCACGGCCCCGTTAGACAGTGATGCACTGATCACCATTAAAGAAGGAATAATACTCAGAGAAGGTAAATATGTCGTACCCGAAGCATTACAAAAACCCATAATAAAATTGTATCATGAATATACACATGTATCAGCCCATAAAACATTACAGCTTATACAACGGTACTTCTGGTGGCCAGCGATGGGATCAGACGTGGCCACATGGTGTAAGTCATGTCATGTGTGTGCCATCGTTAACCAAGGAAAACCAGGGCGTACCAAATTCCATAGACCAGACCCGCCACGGGGTCCCTGGGAGGAATTGCAGATGGATTTCATTGGCCCGCTACCCAGTGCCAAAGGGGGGTACCGGTATTGCTTGATCATAATTGATAAATTCTCAAAGTGGGTAGAGGCCATACCCACACGTAATAATACAGCAACTACAGTGGCACGGGTGCTAGCGAACCAAATCATCCCGTTATGGGGGACACCGACGCAAATTGAATCTGATCAAGGTACCCATTTCACAGGACAGGTAGTAAGAGAGATGTGCCGGATGTTGAACATCCAGCAGAAGCTCCATGTCCCATACAGACCCCAGAGTTCTGGGATAGTCGAGCGAGTAAATCGCACAATCAAGGAAGGCATTGCAAAGCAGATAGCACAATGCCACAACCAATGGATTGATGCACTACCCACAGTCCTAACGGTGCTACGAGCAACCCCTTCAAAAGCAACAGGCGTTAGTCCATATGAACTCATGACTGGACGAGTGATGAAATTGCCAATTGACCCAGAAATATCCCCTGCAGATATGGGACCACTTATAGTGGCTAAGCAACAAACAGTGCTGCTCCAACTGCAAGAACGTTTGAAAACCCTCCAAGCGTCAGCAGCCATCAAACAGCAACAATCAGACCGAGCTAATGATGTGCAGTTCAACCCAAATTCTGAGACCAAGTTCTCAGCAGGGGATATGATAATGGTACGGGTCTTCGTGAAAGAAAATGCTTTTGCCCCGCGATGGCATGGGCCATATGAAGTGAAAGCCGTATGCAACAGTTGTGTGGGTATAACCATCAAAGGAAAGTTAAAGTGGTACCACATGTCCCAATGCAAAGCAACCCAAGATTCAATGACAAAATAACCTTGTCCATATTCCTATGTCCCATTACAGGCTCATAACTGCAATTCCATGGACCCCCGACGTGAGAGAGGTGTCTAACCAGACATGCCTCAAGCTGGGGCAGAGAGTCCAGTTGAAGCACAGCTCAGAATGCGGAAGATGGGTGTGGAGACACATGGAGGGGCCATACACATCTCATGAGACACAATTACAGGACTCAGTTATATGGCCCCCGGAGTAGCTCCGGAACCAAATTGTGCCACACAGATTTGCTGTAAGACAGGATCCACCTATCTTCCCTATTTAAATATAACTGGATACCTCAGCATCTCTTCAGGATCCCATAATCTCACAGCCTGGTATAAACTTAAGGATATACCAGACGCAACCCAGGGAAAGTTATATCCCATGCATAAACAGAATAACAATGGGCTAGACCCGAAGAAGTGTTATAACACCCGGGATCTAGAACCTGCAAAGTATTGGTGCACACACTCAATAACCCACAACACCACCAGTATACATTACACAGAGTTGTTCTTCAATCTAACTGCCCCTCCAGGGAAGATCAGCAAACCCAAGATCTTCATATGGACCAGCCGGAGAGAAGGGACTTACTGTGTGGGGCAGTGCCAAAGCAGCAGGATTGACTACACCAGCCCTCAGAACTGCTCATGGACAGCACATCACTGCTTCAACCTCACCACATGTGGGTACCATAAGCCCAACCGATGCCCTACGGTATATCCTGCTCCTCCCGGCGGACTTATCAAAGGCAACCTAAACAAAACTTTAATACATGATGTTAATTTAGTAATGGCACATGTAACGTATAATATTTCGAATCTGTTACCTCTATATCTAAAACATTGTAATGGCGAAGATAAGACATATACCTGGTTACAAACGCGACTCGAGGACTTAGTCTCTGATTACAAGAGCCGGCTTGCTATTCAAGTATCGTATAAACGACCCAAACGAGATTTAGTTGCAGACATAACCGGACTGTTTGGGTCAGGGAATTCCATAATAAACAGTTACAGAATAGCAGGACAATCCCAGTATACAACCTGGGTGGCTAATCAAGTAGCCACCGGCGTCCAACATCTCTCAAATAGTAATGAGAATCTCATCAAAGCAGTAAAATCTGAAGCCCAAACCCTTCTAACAATTAGTGAGGCCCTCTTTAACCAGACACAATTCCTCGAGCGTGATATAGCCTGCCGCGCTTATGCGCAAGATCTGTTTACAGCAGCAAGACAGGAAATATTGGACCTACGTCTGAGAAAAACTCCAAGACATGCTCTTAAAGACCTGATTGGCAAACTTGAGTTAGAGAAATGGTTGAAATCAGATATAAGAGGAACTTTGAAATATTCTGAATTGCTAACCTCTTTAATGATGCATACGGGTACTGAATGCGTTGGTTGTATAGGATTCTTTGTAACCTTTCCTTTAAGTAATCCAGACCAGGTATATCCAAATTCGACCACCATACGATCCCTGGGAACTGTAATGAAAGACCAGGTAATTAAGTGGGACCATCGTATGGGATACATGACTCTGAGAGGGACTGAAACCCTATTTACCACTCGTCCCTGTTGCCACGAGACCACACATCATATCATTTGCACTTGCAACACACTTCAGCCCTTTTCACATAACGACACAAAACTCATCAATATACACTCTCTACATGGACATGCAGAAGCGGTTCAAGTCTCACATACACAATGGTGTGTTGTCAGTGAAATGGACTCATTCTCCTATGGAGGCCTTACCTGCCCTGCAAATCACACTTTCTGCCTGGAGGTAACCGAGGACTTCACCATGGGCCACATCAACATTTTGGGAAGAGTACCATTAGATGTTGATGTCTCTCCATGGTGGGATGACACCTTTTATGAAGAAGGCACTCGAACCATGGCCGATACCATGGATTTAGTTCAGCAAGTCATTCGACAGATTGACTACCACCTCCATCAGGCGCAGGTGCAGGCTAATTTAGCAAAGAAAACTGTACATATCTTGACCAGCGCATCCACCCGTTCAGCACAGTATATCTATTCATGGTGGGACTGGATGTTTCGGATATGTGTTATTGCCAGTGGCTGTATCTTCATCATTACAATACTCCAATTCTGCTACCTCCGACATCACATCCAGGTTCTCAAAACCTCTACCAAAAACGCCTTCATCCTTAGCCCTCTCCAGGTTCAACCCGTACAGAGGTTGGAGACTTCAGAGACCTAGGAAATGACCCCTCTGGGACAATGGTCTGCCCCAAGGGGCCAAGGGGGGAACTGTAAGGACATAAAACTATAGGTCTTGCAGGCCCCAAATCTGACCAGCCTGCAGCAGTCTATTTCAGAGCTCCGCTGACCCAGGCAAGACTGGACTCAACTCTTCAAAACACCCCTTTTAAGGAATGCAAAGCCCTGCCGGCTCCTGAGAATAACTGGAGCAATACAGAAAAAGCAAGACCTTTCACCCCCTGGAGTGGCCGGAGTTCCGCAGTCAATCCACAGAACAACAGCTGTCAGTCCCCAGACACAGACACCTTTTCCACTAGAAATAGGATAACTCACCACACATAGATGTTAGGGACAAATACACGCATGTTTGGTCTCGTTTGAATAGGCATGAGACGAGGAGTATTACACTCTCAGAGTTAAGGCAGTAGAACTTTCCCCAAGGGAAATATAGATAATTCGGCTAAATCTACAAAAATGTGAAAGCCTCCCACATGGTAGAACAAGAGAATTATAACCTCCCCCTAAAGTGATCTGATTGGCTGGGGACTTGAGAACCAAGACCAGCAATGGCCCTAAAATTAACTATTGACCGAAATTGGTCAATCTTCAGAGACATGCCATCACCTGGTTGGGATACTTAAGGAAGGGCCTCAGAAGAGGTCGGGGAGTCACTCTGTAATCAGAGCTCCCGCAGAGAACTGGGCGAAAGTCCATCTGTAGTCAGATACTTTCCGCAGAACTTTGTGCACTCTCAGCTGAGGTATGTGATGGTTTTATATTGTATTTGTCAAAATGTATTTACAAGTATGTGTGGCCACATGTCAATGATTGGATATTGTAATATGTTTAATAAATGTTGTCTTGATTACTTCATGACTGTCTGATTTGCTAACTTCTTTATAAACTTTCCAGATTGGGCTTCGATCCTGATTAGGACTAAAGTGGTAAATACTATCTTGCAGCCTCTGAGTTAAATCCCCTTTATCCGGGTCCCAAACTCGACTGCCCAAGTTAAGTTAGGTGGGTACCAGAACCGCACCTCTGGAGTTCGCACACGCTCAGTTACGGGCCGACTTAACCTCTGAGGTCAACACATGCTGATGAAAGGTACCGGTCTACCCTCTGAGGGGCGTACACACTATGTTCCTAGGCACCGGGCATAGTCCCTGAGACGCTCACATGGTAAGACAATGGGCGGCATCGGCGGAGTCCCTGAGACGAGCCCAAAGTAAAGCCTCGTACAAACTACCGCAACAAAAGGTGCGCCGTCACAGCCGCTGAGGTTGACACATGTTATGATATGGGCTGCCCCCGGCTGAGCCTCTGAGGTGGACGTACATGTGGTTCGGGTAAACATCGACTTAATCTCCGAGGCACCCACATGCTCAGTAATTGGCAGACACTGAGCCTTTGGGGAATTATATAGGTCGAGGGACCCGAATAATCTGAGGCTGATATTGTCTTAAATGGTGGCGGCTTCCGTACCTCTAAGACAAACCCTGTGGAACAAGCCCATGGATCGCCCTGTCGGCCGAGGCAAATCTGGCGGGCTCCTTCATCAGGGGTAAACTAGAGTTGGTAATCTAAAGGAGAGTCTCGAAGTAATCCAAACAACATAAACGTCATGACTACAATATATTTAAATAAGATTATTAATAAAATGGAGTCAGATATGTGTCTAAAAGAATATTTTGTATATTAAAAAGGGTAAGTAATTCCCAGGAGCGCTTGGAAGGACCAACACGCATTCACAGCCTTCGGCTGCGCCATTGGATTCCGCCATTGGGCCAGTGGGCGGCTCCCTACACCGGGGTAATTCACACCCTTCAATGCCAGCTTAATGTTTAGGTTAGTGGGAATCACAGAGGAATTAGGGATGGAAACTTCTTTGCTGGTGGTAGAAGCGGTCTGGTGAATTTTTAGAGAGAAGAGGCCGTCGATGTTTGAATGTAGAAAATTGTTCTGGCTGCAGCCTGCAGTATGGACTTGTTGGTGTGTGTAGCTCCCAGTGTTCTGACAGCGCGACGTTTTGGGGAAGCATGTGATTCAGCAGCTACCAGTGGGCTTCGTGCGGCGGAGATTTTGTGGCTGTTAGCGGAGTTGATAACAGAGGGTCGTTAAGAGAAGCCTGCATGCAGTAGGCAAAGGAGTAATGTTTGCCGGCGGGGGACGTGCGGCGATTAACCTGTGCGGTAGTGAAAAGGAGTTAAAAAGAAGGAAGTGTGCGGATGCGGAAAGAATGGAATAATTGTGGTAGGCTGCCGGCTGAGTAGTTTGGTGAATGTTTGGTGTGGGTCCGGCGCTGCCGATTGGATGGTGGGGCTGCAGTGTGAGTCAGATAAAAAAAAAAAAACCAGGAGTAGGATCCAATGGGACTAACTGGCATGTATAGACGCGTGTAATGCAAAAGGGCTGTTTTTGGTAGCATCTCTCGCTTACGGCCATACCACCCTGAACATGCCCGATCTCGTCTGATCTCGGAAGCTAAGCAGGGTAGGGTCTGGTTAGTACTTAGATGGGAGACCTCCTGGGAATACCAGGTGCTGTAAGCTTTTCTCACTTTTACTTTAAACGGGGGGCGCTCCACTTCACGATTAATTTAAATCTATCACTCCCCTTCCATTTTACTATTATATATATATATATTTTTTTTTTTTTCTCTCATTCATAAAGGCAGCTTTTAGAATCCGTTTTACTCTAAATACTTCCTGGTAATTCTAGGTGCTGTAAGCTGTTCGTGCCTTTATTCCACCAGGGCGCGATCTTCTCACAAACTTGAAGACTGTCACTCCCCATTCACGTTTTACAACTTATTGTTAATGATAAAGAGACAGCTTTTTACACACAGTTTTAAACAAAGTACTGATATTATTCCTCTTCAACTGACCGCTTTGTTTTCTATGCAAAAACCACTTCGCCACAGAAGACTCGATATTATTGGCATAGCAAGTTCTGCTCTTCTCCTTTCAAAACTTGCTAAAAGCTGTATTTAAAAGAACAGATTGGCCGGGGTAATTCACACCCTTCAATGCCAGCTTAATGTTTAGGTTAGTGGGAATCACAGAGGAATTAGGGATGGAAACTTCTTTGCTGGTGGTAGAAGCGGTCTGGTGAATTTTTAGAGAGAAGAGGCCGTTGATGTTTGAATGTAGAAAATTGTTCTGGCTGCAGCCTGCAGTATGGACTTGTTGGTGTGTGTAGCTCCCAGTGTTCTGACAGCGCGACGTTTTGGGGAAGCATGTGATTCAGCAGCTACCAGTGGGCTTCGTGCGGCGGAGATTTTGTGGCTGTTAGCGGAGTTGATAACAGAGGGTCGTTAAGAGAAGCCTGCATGCAGTAGGCAAAGAAGTAATGTTTGCCGGCGGGGGACGTGCGGCGATTAACCTGTGCGGTAGTGAAAATGAGTTAAAAAGAAGGAAGTGTGCGGAGGCGGAAAGAATGGAATAATTGTGGTAGGCTGCCGGCTGAGTAGTTTGGTGAATGTTGGGTGTGGGTCCGGCGCTGCCGATTGGATGGTGGGGCTTCAGTGTGAGTCAGATAAAAAAAAAAAAAAAGAACATTAGTAGTATCCAATGGGATCAACTGGCATGTATAGAGGCGTGTAATGCAAAAGGGCTGTTTTTGGTAGTTTCTCTCGCTTACGGCCATACCACCCTGAACACGCCCGATCTCGTCTGATCTCGGAAGCTAAGCAGGGTAGGGTCTGGTTAGTACTTGGATGGGAGACCACCTGGGAATACCAGGTGCTGTAAGCTTTTCTCACTTTTACTTTATACAGGGGGCGCTCCACTTCACGATTAATTTAAATCTATCACTCCCCTTCCATTTTACTATTTTATATATATATATATATATATTTTTTTTTCTCTCTTTCATAAAGCCAGCTTTTAGAAACCGTTTTACTCTAAATACTTCCTGGTAATTCTAGGTGCTGTAAGCTGTTCGTGCCTTTATTCCACCAGGGCGCGATCTTCTCACAAACTTGAAGACTGTCACTCCCCATTCACGTTTTACAACTTATTGTTAATGATAAAGAGACAGCTTTTTACACACAGTTTTAAACAAAGTACTGATATTATTCCTCTTCAACTGACCGCTTTGTTTTCTATGCAAAAACCACTTCGCCACAGAAGACTTGATATTATTGGCATAGCAAGTTCTGCTCTTCTCCTTTCAAAACTTGCTAAAAGCTGTATTTAAAAGAACAGATTGGCCGGGGTAATTCACACCCTTCAATGCCAGCTTAATGTTTAGGTTAGTGGGAATCACAGAGGAATTAGGGATGGAAACTTCTTTGCTGGTGGTAGAAGCGGTCTGGTGAATTTTTAGAGAGAAGAGGCCGTCGATGTTTGAATGTAGAAAATTGTTCTGGCTGCAGCCTGCAGTATGGACTTGTTGGTGTGTGTAGCTCCCAGTGTTCTGACAGCGCGACGTTTTGGGGAAGCATGTGATTCAGCAGCTACCAGTGGGCTTCGTGCGGCGGAGATTTTGTGGCTGTTAGCGGAGTTGATAACAGAGGGTCGTTAAGAGAAGCCTGCATGCAGTAGGCAAAGGAGTAATGTTTGCCGGCGGGGGACGTGCGGCGATTAACCTGTGCGGTAGTGAAAAGGAGTTAAAAAGAAGGAAGTGTGCGGATGCGGAAAGAATGGAATAATTGTGGTAGGCTGCCGGCTGAGTAGTTTGGTGAATGTTTGGTGTGGGTCCGGCGCTGCCGATTGGATGGTGGTGCTGCAGTATGAGTCAGATAAAAAAAAAAAAAAACAGGAGTAGGATCCAATGGGACTAACTGGCATGTATAGACGCGTGTAATGCAAAAGGGCTGTTTTTGGTCACGTCTCTCGCTTACGGCCATACCACCCTGAACACGCCCGATCTCATCCGATCTCGGAAGCCAAGCAGGGTAGGGTCTGGTCAGTACTTGGATGGGAGACCTCCTGGGAATACCAGGTGCTGTAAGCTTTTCTCACTTTTACTTTATACAGGGGGCGCTCCACTTCACGATTAATTTAAATCTATCACTCCCCTTCCATTTTACTATTTTATATATATATATTTTTTTTTCTTTTTCTCTCATTCATAAGGCAGCTTTTACACACCGTTTTACTCTAAATACTTCCTGGTAATTCTAGGTGCTGTAAGCTGTTCGTGCCTTTATTCCACCAGGGCGCGATCTTCTCACAAACTTGAAGACTGTCACTCCCCATTCACGTTTTACAACTTATTGTTAATGATAAAGAGACAGCTTTTTACACACAGTTTTAAACAAAGTACTGATATTATTCCTCTTCAACTGACCGCTTTGTTTTCTATGCAAAAACCACTTCGCCACAGAAGACTCGATATTATTGGCATAGCAAGTTCTGCTCTTCTCCTTTCAAAACTTGCTAAAAGCTGTATTTAAAAGAACAGATTGGCCGGGGTAATTCACACCCTTCAATGCCAGCTTAATGTTTAGGTTAGTGGGAATCACAGAGGAATTAGGGATGGAAACTTCTTTGCTGGTGGTAGAAGCGGTCTGGTGAATTTTTAGAGAGAAGAGGCCGTTGATGTTTGAATGTAGAAAATTGTTCTGGCTGCAGCCTGCAGTATGGACTTGTTGGTGTGTGTAGCTCCCAGTGTTCTGACAGTGCGACGTTTTGGGGAAGCATGTGATTCAGCAGCTACCAGTGGGCTTCGTGCGGCGGAGATTTTGTGGCTGTTAGCGGAGTTGATAACAGAGGGTCGTTAAGAGAAGCCTGCATGCAGTAGGCAAAGGAGTAATGTTTGCCGGCGGGGGACGTGCGGCGATTAACCTGTGCGGTAGTGAAAATGAGTTAAAAAGAAGGAAGTGTGCGGAGGCGGAAAGAATGGAATAATTGTGGTAGGCTGCCGGCTGAGTAGTTTGGTGAATGTTGGGTGTGGGTCCGGCGCTGCCGATTGGATGGTGGGGCTTCAGTGTGAGTCAGATAAAAAAAAAAAAAAAGAACATTAGTAGTATCCAATGGGATCAACTGGCATGTATAGAGGCGTGTAATGCAAAAGGGCTGTTTTTGGTAGTTTCTCTCGCTTACGGCCATACCACCCTGAACACGCCCGATCTCGTCTGATCTCGGAAGCTAAGCAGGGTAGGGTCTGGTTAGTACTTGGATGGGAGACCACCTGGGAATACCAGGTGCTGTAAGCTTTTCTCACTTTTACTTTATACAGGGGGCGCTCCACTTCACGATTAATTTAAATCTATCACTCCCCTTCCATTTTACTATTTTATATATATATATATATATATATATTTTTTTTTTCTCTCTTTCATAAAGCCAGCTTTTAGAAACCGTTTTACTCTAAATACTGCCTGGTAATTCTAGGTGCTGTAAGCTGTTCGTGCCTTTATTCCACCAGGGCGCGATCTTCTCACAAACTTGAAGACGGTCACTCCCCATTCACGTTTTACAACTTATTGTTGATGATAAAGAGACAGCTTTTTACACACAGTTTTAAACAAAGTACTGATATTATTCCTCTTCAACTCACCGCTTTGTTTTCTATGCAAAAACCACTTCGCCACAGAAGACTCGATATTATTGGCATAGCAAGTTCTGCTCTTCTCCTTTCAAAACTTGCTAAAAGCTTTTTTTAAAAGAACAGATTGGCGGGGGTAATTCACACCCTTCAATGCCAGCTTAATATTTAGGTTAGTGGGAATCACAGAGGAATTAGGGATGGAAACTTCTTTGATGGTGGTAGAAGCGGTCTGGTGAATTTTTAGAGAGAAGAGGCCGTCGATGTTTGAATGTAGAAAATTGTTCTGGCTGCAGCCTGCAGTATGGACTTGTTGGTGTGTGTAGCTCCCAGTGTTCTGACAGCGCGACGTTTTGGGGAAGCATGTGATTCAGCAGCTACCAGTGGGCTTCGTGCGGCGGAGATTTTGTGGCTGTTAGCGGAGTTGATAACAGAGGGTCGTTAAGAGAAGCCTACATGCAGTAGGCAAAGGAGTAATGTTTGCCGGCGGGGGACGTGCGGCGATTAATCTGTGCGGTAGTGAAAAGGAGTTAAAAAGAAGGAAGTGTGCGGATGCGGAAAGAATGGAATAATTGTGGTAGGCTGCCGGCTGAGTAGTTTGGTGAATGTTTGGTGTGGGTCCGGCGCTGCCGATTGGATGGTGGGGCTGCAGTGTGAGTCAGATAAAAAAAAAAAAACAGGTGTAGGATCCAATGGGACTAACTGGCATGTATAGACGCGTGTAATGCAAAAGGGCTGTTTTTGGTAGTGTCTCTCGCTTACGACCGTACCACCCTGAACACACCCGATCTCGTCCGATCTCGGTAAGCTAAGCAGGGTAAGGTCTGGTTAGTACTTGGAAGGAAGACCACCTGGGAATACCAGGTGCCGTAAGCTTTTCTCACTTTTACTTTATACAGGGGGCGCTCCACTTCACGATTAATTTAAATCTATCACTCCCCTTCCATTTTACTATTTTATATATATATATTTTTTTTTTCTCTCTTTCATAAAGGCAGCTTTTAGAAACCGTTTTACTCTAAATACTGCTGGCAATTCTAGGTGCTGTAAGCTGTTCGTGCCTTTATTCCACCAGGACGCGATCTTCTCACAAACTTGAAGACTGTCACTCCCCATTCACGTTTTACAACTTATTGTTAATGATAAAGAGACAGCTTTTTACACACAGTTTTAAACAAAGTACTGATATTATTCCTCTTCAACTGACCGCTTTGTTTTCTATGCAAAAACCACTTCGCCACAGAAGACTCGATATTATTGGCATAGCAAGGTCTGCTCTTCTCCTCCTTTCAAAACTCGCTAAAAGCTGTATTTAAAAGAGCAGGCTGGCCGGGGTAATTCACATCCTTCAATGCCAGATTAATGTTTAGGTTGGTGGGAATCACAGAGGAATTAGGGATGGAAACTTCTTTGCTGGTGGTAGAAGCGTTCTGGTGAATTTTTAGAGAGAAGAGGCCGTCGATGTTTGAATGTAGAAAATTGTTCTGGCTGCAGCCTGCAGTATGGACTTGTTGGCGTGTGTAGCTCCCAGTCTTCTGACAGCGCGACGTTTTGGGGAAGCATGTGATTCAACAGCTACCAGTGGGCTTCGTGCGGCGGAGATTTTGTGGCTGTTAGCGGAGTTGATAACAGAGGGTCGTTAAGAGAAGCCTGCATGCGGTAGGCAAAGGAGTAATGTTTGCTGGCGGGGGACGTGCGGCGATTAACCTGTGCGGTAGTGAAAAGGAGTTAAAGAGAAGGAAGTGTGCGGATGCGGAAAGAATGGAATAATTGTGGTAGGCTGCCGGCTGAGTAGTTTGGTGAATGTTTGGTGTGGGTCCGGCGCTGCCAATTGGATGGTGGGGCTGCAGTGTGAGTCAGATAAAAAAAAAAACAGGAGTAGGATCCAATGGGACTAACTGGCATGTATAGAGGCGTGTAATGCAAAAGGGCTGTTTTTGTTCGCAGCTCTCGTTTATGGCCATACCACCCTGAACACGCCCGATCTCGTCTGATCTCGGAAGCTAAGTGGGGTAGGGTCTGGTTAGTACTTGGATGGGTGACCGCCTGGGAATACCACGTGCTGTAAGCTTTTCTCACTTTTACTTTATACAGGGGGCACTCCACCTCACGATTAATTTAAATCTATCACTCCCCTTACTATTTTATATATTTCTTTTTTCTCTCATTCATAAAGGCAGCTTTTACACACCGTTTTACTCTAAATACTTCCTGGTAATTCTAGGTGCTGTAAGCTGTTCGTGCCTTTATTCCACCAGGGCGCGATCTTCTCACAAACTTGAAGACTGTCACTCCCCATTCACGTTTTACAACTTATTGTTAATGATAAAGAGACAGCTTTTTACACACAGTTTTAAACAAAGTACTGATATTATTCCTCTTCAACTGACCGCTTTGTTTTCTATGCAAAAACCACTTCGCCACAGAAGACTCGATATTATTGGCATAGCAAGTTCTGCTCTTCTCCTTTCAAAACTTGCTAAAAGCTGTATTTAAAAGAACAGATTGGCCGGGGTAATTCACACCCTTCAATGCCAGCTTAATGTTTAGGTTAGTGGGAATCACAGAGGAATTAGGGATGGAAACTTCTTTGCTGGTGGTAGAAGCGGTCTGGTGAATTTTTAGAGAGAAGAGGCCGTCGATGTTTGAATGTAGAAAATTGTTCTGGCTGTAGCCTGCAGTATGGACTTGTTGGTGTGTGTAGCTCCCAGTGTTCTGACAGCGCGACGTTTTGGGGAAGCATGTGATTCAGCAGCTACCAGTGGGCTTCGTGCGGCGGAGATTTTGTGGCTGTTAGCGGAGTTGATAACAGAGGGTCGTTAAGAGAAGCCTGCATGCAGTAGGCAAAGGAGTAATGTTTGCCGGCGGGGGACGTGCGGCGATTAACCTGTGCGGTAGTGAAAATGAGTTAAAAAGAAGGAAGTGTGCGGAGGCGGAAAGAATGGAATAATTGTGGTAGGCTGCCGGCTGAGTAGTTTGGTGAATGTTGGGTGTGGGTCCGGCGCTGCCGATTGGATGGTGGGGCTTCAGTGTGAGTCAGATAAAAAAAAAAAAAAAGAACATTAGTAGTATCCAATGGGATCAACTGGCATGTATAGAGGCGTGTAATGCAAAAGGGCTGTTTTTGGTAGTTTCTCTCGCTTACGGCCATACCACCCTGAACACGCCCGATCTCGTCTGATCTCGGAAGCTAAGCAGGGTAGGGTCTGGTTAGTACTTGGATGGGAGACCACCTGGGAATACCAGGTGCTGTAAGCTTTTCTCACTTTTACTTTATACAGGGGGCGCTCCACTTCACGATTAATTTAAATCTATCACTCCCCTTCCATTTTACTATTTTATATATATATATATATTTTTTTTTTTTTCTCTCTTTCATAAAGCCAGCTTTTAGAAACCGTTTTACTCTAAATACTTCCTGGTAATTCTAGGTGCTGTAAGCTGTTCGTGCCTTTATTCCACCAGGGCGCGATCTTCTCACAAACTTGAAGACTGTCACTCCCCATTCACGTTTTACAACTTATTGTTAATGATAAAGAGACAGCTTTTTACACACAGTTTTAAACAAAGTACTGATATTATTCCTCTTCAACTGACCGCTTTGTTTTCTATGCAAAAACCACTTCGCCACAGAAGACTTGATATTATTGGCATAGCAAGTTCTGCTCTTCTCCTTTCAAAACTTGCTAAAAGCTGTATTTAAAAGAACAGATTGGCCGGGGTAATTCACACCCTTCAATGCCAGCTTAATGTTTAGGTTAGTGGGAATCACAGAGGAATTAGGGATGGAAACTTCTTTGCTGGTGGTAGAAGCGGTCTGGTGAATTTTTAGAGAGAAGAGGCCGTCGATGTTTGAATGTAGAAAATTGTTCTGGCTGCAGCCTGCAGTATGGACTTGTTGGTGTGTGTAGCTCCCAGTGTTCTGACAGCGCGACGTTTTGGGGAAGCATGTGATTCAGCAGCTACCAGTGGGCTTCGTGCGGCGGAGATTTTGTGGCTGTTAGCGGAGTTGATAACAGAGGGTCGTTAAGAGAAGCCTGCATGCAGTAGGCAAAGGAGTAATGTTTGCCGGCGGGGGACGTGCGGCGATTAACCTGTGCGGTAGTGAAAAGGAGTTAAAAAGAAGGAAGTGTGCGGATGCGGAAAGAATGGAATAATTGTGGTAGGCTGCCGGCTGAGTAGTTTGGTGAATGTTTGGTGTGGGTCCGGCGCTGCCGATTGGATGGTGGTGCTGCAGTATGAGTCAGATAAAAAAAAAAAAAAAACAGGAGTAGGATCCAATGGGACTAACTGGCATGTATAGACGCGTGTAATGCAAAAGGGCTGTTTTTGGTCACGTCTCTCGCTTACGGCCATACCACCCTGAACACGCCCGATCTCATCCGATCTCGGAAGCCAAGCAGGGTAGGGTCTGGTCAGTACTTGGATGGGAGACCTCCTGGGAATACCAGGTGCTGTAAGCTTTTCTCACTTTTACTTTATACAGGGGGCGCTCCACTTCACGATTAATTTAAATCTATCACTCCCCTTCCATTTTACTATTTTATATATATATATTTTTTTTTCTTTTTCTCTCATTCATAAGGCAGCTTTTACACACCGTTTTACTCTAAATACTTCCTGGTAATTCTAGGTGCTGTAAGCTGTTCGTGCCTTTATTCCACCAGGGCGCGATCTTCTCACAAACTTGAAGACTGTCACTCCCCATTCACGTTTTACAACTTATTGTTAATGATAAAGAGACAGCTTTTTACACACAGTTTTAAACAAAGTACTGATATTATTCCTCTTCAACTGACCGCTTTGTTTTCTATGCAAAAACCACTTCGCCACAGAAGACTCGATATTATTGGCATAGCAAGTTCTGCTCTTCTCCTTTCAAAACTTGCTAAAAGCTGTATTTAAAAGAACAGATTGGCCGGGGTAATTCACACCCTTCAATGCCAGCTTAATGTTTAGGTTAGTGGGAATCACAGAGGAATTAGGGATGGAAACTTCTTTGCTGGTGGTAGAAGCGGTCTGGTGAATTTTTAGAGAGAAGAGGCCGTTGATGTTTGAATGTAGAAAATTGTTCTGGCTGCAGCCTGCAGTATGGACTTGTTGGTGTGTGTAGCTCCCAGTGTTCTGACAGTGCGACGTTTTGGGGAAGCATGTGATTCAGCAGCTACCAGTGGGCTTCGTGCGGCGGAGATTTTGTGGCTGTTAGCGGAGTTGATAACAGAGGGTCGTTAAGAGAAGCCTGCATGCAGTAGGCAAAGGAGTAATGTTTGCCGGCGGGGGACGTGCGGCGATTAACCTGTGCGGTAGTGAAAATGAGTTAAAAAGAAGGAAGTGTGCGGAGGCGGAAAGAATGGAATAATTGTGGTAGGCTGCCGGCTGAGTAGTTTGGTGAATGTTGGGTGTGGGTCCGGCGCTGCCGATTGGATGGTGGGGCTTCAGTGTGAGTCAGATAAAAAAAAAAAAAAAGAACATTAGTAGTATCCAATGGGATCAACTGGCATGTATAGAGGCGTGTAATGCAAAAGGGCTGTTTTTGGTAGTTTCTCTCGCTTACGGCCATACCACCCTGAACACGCCCGATCTCGTCTGATCTCGGAAGCTAAGCAGGGTAGGGTCTGGTTAGTACTTGGATGGGAGACCACCTGGGAATACCAGGTGCTGTAAGCTTTTCTCACTTTTACTTTATACAGGGGGCGCTCCACTTCACGATTAATTTAAATCTATCACTCCCCTTCCATTTTACTATTTTATATATATATATATATATTTTTTTTTTTTTTCTCTCTTTCATAAAGCCAGCTTTTAGAAACCGTTTTACTCTAAATACTGCCTGGTAATTCTAGGTGCTGTAAGCTGTTCGTGCCTTTATTCCACCAGGGCGCGATCTTCTCACAAACTTGAAGACGGTCACTCCCCATTCACGTTTTACAACTTATTGTTGATGATAAAGAGACAGCTTTTTACACACAGTTTTAAACAAAGTACTGATATTATTCCTCTTCAACTCACCGCTTTGTTTTCTATGCAAAAACCACTTCGCCACAGAAGACTCGATATTATTGGCATAGCAAGTTCTGCTCTTCTCCTTTCAAAACTTGCTAAAAGCTGTATTTAAAAGAACAGATTGGCGGGGGTAATTCACACCCTTCAATGCCAGCTTAATATTTAGGTTAGTGGGAATCACAGAGGAATTAGGGATGGAAACTTCTTTGATGGTGGTAGAAGCGGTCTGGTGAATTTTTAGAGAGAAGAGGCCGTCGATGTTTGAATGTAGAAAATTGTTCTGGCTGCAGCCTGCAGTATGGACTTGTTGGTGTGTGTAGCTCCCAGTGTTCTGACAGCGCGACGTTTTGGGGAAGCATGTGATTCAGCAGCTACCAGTGGGCTTCGTGCGGCGGAGATTTTGTGGCTGTTAGCGGAGTTGATAACAGAGGGTCGTTAAGAGAAGCCTACATGCAGTAGGCAAAGGAGTAATGTTTGCCGGCGGGGGACGTGCGGCGATTAATCTGTGCGGTAGTGAAAAGGAGTTAAAAAGAAGGAAGTGTGCGGATGCGGAAAGAATGGAATAATTGTGGTAGGCTGCCGGCTGAGTAGTTTGGTGAATGTTTGGTGTGGGTCCGGCGCTGCCGATTGGATGGTGGGGCTGCAGTGTGAGTCAGATAAAAAAAAAAAAACAGGTGTAGGATCCAATGGGACTAACTGGCATGTATAGACGCGTGTAATGCAAAAGGGCTGTTTTTGGTAGTGTCTCTCGCTTACGACCGTACCACCCTGAACACACCCGATCTCGTCCGATCTCGGTAAGCTAAGCAGGGTAAGGTCTGGTTAGTACTTGGAAGGAAGACCACCTGGGAATACCAGGTGCCGTAAGCTTTTCTCACTTTTACTTTATACAGGGGGCGCTCCACTTCACGATTAATTTAAATCTATCACTCCCCTTCCATTTTACTATTTTATATATATATATTTTTTTTTTCTCTCTTTCATAAAGGCAGCTTTTAGAAACCGTTTTACTCTAAATACTGCTGGCAATTCTAGGTGCTGTAAGCTGTTCGTGCCTTTATTCCACCAGGACGCGATCTTCTCACAAACTTGAAGACTGTCACTCCCCATTCACGTTTTACAACTTATTGTTAATGATAAAGAGACAGCTTTTTACACACAGTTTTAAACAAAGTACTGATATTATTCCTCTTCAACTGACCGCTTTGTTTTCTATGCAAAAACCACTTCGCCACAGAAGACTCGATATTATTGGCATAGCAAGGTCTGCTCTTCTCCTCCTTTCAAAACTCGCTAAAAGCTGTATTTAAAAGAGCAGGCTGGCCGGGGTAATTCACATCCTTCAATGCCAGATTAATGTTTAGGTTGGTGGGAATCACAGAGGAATTAGGGATGGAAACTTCTTTGCTGGTGGTAGAAGCGTTCTGGTGAATTTTTAGAGAGAAGAGGCCGTCGATGTTTGAATGTAGAAAATTGTTCTGGCTGCAGCCTGCAGTATGGACTTGTTGGCGTGTGTAGCTCCCAGTCTTCTGACAGCGCGACGTTTTGGGGAAGCATGTGATTCAACAGCTACCAGTGGGCTTCGTGCGGCGGAGATTTTGTGGCTGTTAGCGGAGTTGATAACAGAGGGTCGTTAAGAGAAGCCTGCATGCGGTAGGCAAAGGAGTAATGTTTGCTGGCGGGGGACGTGCGGCGATTAACCTGTGCGGTAGTGAAAAGGAGTTAAAGAGAAGGAAGTGTGCGGATGCGGAAAGAATGGAATAATTGTGGTAGGCTGCCGGCTGAGTAGTTTGGTGAATGTTTGGTGTGGGTCCGGCGCTGCCAATTGGATGGTGGGGCTGCAGTGTGAGTCAGATAAAAAAAAAAACAGGAGTAGGATCCAATGGGACTAACTGGCATGTATAGAGGCGTGTAATGCAAAAGGGCTGTTTTTGTTCGCAGCTCTCGTTTATGGCCATACCACCCTGAACACGCCCGATCTCGTCTGATCTCGGAAGCTAAGTGGGGTAGGGTCTGGTTAGTACTTGGATGGGTGACCGCCTGGGAATACCACGTGCTGTAAGCTTTTCTCACTTTTACTTTATACAGGGGGCACTCCACCTCACGATTAATTTAAATCTATCACTCCCCTTACTATTTTATATATTTCTTTTTTCTCTCATTCATAAAGGCAGCTTTTACACACCGTTTTACTCTAAATACTTCCTGGTAATTCTAGGTGCTGTAAGCTGTTCGTGCCTTTATTCCACCAGGGCGCGATCTTCTCACAAACTTGAAGACTGTCACTCCCCATTCACGTTTTACAACTTATTGTTAATGATAAAGAGACAGCTTTTTACACACAGTTTTAAACAAAGTACTGATATTATTCCTCTTCAACTGACCGCTTTGTTTTCTATGCAAAAACCACTTCGCCACAGAAGACTCGATATTATTGGCATAGCAAGTTCTGCTCTTCTCCTTTCAAAACTTGCTAAAAGCTGTATTTAAAAGAACAGATTGGCCGGGGTAATTCACACCCTTCAATGCCAGCTTAATGTTTAGGTTAGTGGGAATCACAGAGGAATTAGGGATGGAAACTTCTTTGCTGGTGGTAGAAGCGGTCTGGTGAATTTTTAGAGAGAAGAGGCCGTCGATGTTTGAATGTAGAAAATTGTTCTGGCTGTAGCCTGCAGTATGGACTTGTTGGTGTGTGTAGCTCCCAGTGTTCTGACAGCGCGACGTTTTGGGGAAGCATGTGATTCAGCAGCTACCAGTGGGCTTCGTGCGGCGGAGATTTTGTGGCTGTTAGCGGAGTTGATAACAGAGGGTCGTTAAGAGAAGCCTGCATGCAGTAGGCAAAGGAGTAATGTTTGCCGGCGGGGGACGTGCGGCGATTAACCTGTGCGGTAGTGAAAAGGAGTTAAAAAGAAGGAAGTGTGCGGATGCGGAAAGAATGGAATAATTGTGGTAGGCTGCTGGCTGAGTAGTTTGGTGAATGTTTGGTGTGGGTCCGGCGCTGCCGATTGGATGGTGGGGCTGCAGTGTGAGTCAGATAAAAAAAAAAAAAAAACATTAGTAGGATCCAATGGGACCAACTGGCATGTATAGAGGCGTGTAATGCAAAAGGGCTGTTTTTGGTAGCATCTCTCGCTTATGGCCATGCCCGCCTGAACACGCCTGATCTCATCTGATCTCGGAAGCCAATCAGCGTAGGGTCTGATTAGTACTTGGATGGGAGACCTCCTGGGAATACCAGGTGCTGTAAGCTTTTCTCACTTTTACTTTATACAGGGGGCGCTCCACTTCACGATTAATTTAAATCTAGCACTCCCCTTCCATTTTACTATTTTATATATATTTTTTTTTTCTCTCTTTCATAAAGCCAGCTTATAGAAACCGTTTTACTCTAAATACTTCCTGGTAATTCTAGGTGCTGTAAGCTGTTCGTGCCTTTATTCCACCAGGGCGCGATCTTCTCACAAACTTGAAGACTGTCACTCCCCATTCACGTTTTACAACTTATTGTTAATGATAAAGAGACAGCTTTTTACACACAGTTTTAAACAAAGTACTGATATTATTCCTCTTCAACTGACCGCTTTGTTTTCTATGCCAAAACCACTTCGCCACAGAAGACTCGATATTATTGGCATAGCAAGTTCTGCTCTTCTCCTTTCAAAACTTACTAAAAGCTGTATTTAAAAGAACAGATTGGCCGGGGTAATTCACACCCTTCAATGCCAGCTTAATGTTTAGGTTAGTGGGAATCACAGAGGAATTAGGGATGGAAACTTCTTTGCTGGTGGTAGAAGTGGTCTGGTGAATTTTTAGAGAGAAGAGGCCGTCGATGTTTGAATGTAGAAAATTGTTCTGGCTGCAGCCTGCAGTATGGACTTGTTGGTGTGTGTAGCTCCCAGTGTTCTGACAGCACGACGTTTTGGGGAAGCATGTGATTCAGCAGCTACCAGTGGGCTTCGTGCGGCAGAGATTTTGTGGCTGTTAGCGGAGTTGATTACAGAGGGTCGTTAAGAGAAGCCTGCATGGGGTAGGCAAAGGAGTAATGTTTGCCGGCGGGGGACGTGCGGCGATTAACCTGTGCGGTAGTGAAAAGGAGTTAAAGAGAAGGAAGTGTGCGGATGCGGAAAGAATGGAATAATTGTGGTAGGCTGCCGGCTGAGTAGTTTGGTGAATGTTTGGTGTGGTTCCGGCACTGCCGATTGGATGGTGGTGCTGCAGTGTGAGTCAGATAAAAAAAAAAAAAAAAACAGGAGTAGGATCCAATGGGACTAACTGGCATGTATAGACGCGTGTAATGCAAAAGGAATATTTTTGGTAGCATCACTCGCTTACGGCCATACCACCCTGAACGCGCCCGATCTGGTCTGATCTCGGAAGCTAAGCAGGCTAGGGTCTGGTTAGTACTTGGATGGAAGACCACCTGGGAATACCAGGTGCTGTAAGCTTTTCTCACTTTTACTTTATACAGGGGGCGCTCCACTTCACGATTAATTTAAATCTATCACTCCCCTTCCATTTTACTATTTTATATATATATATTTTTTTTTCTCTCATTCATAAAGGCAGCTTTTAGAAACCGTTTTACTCTAAATACTTCCTGGTAATTCTAGGTGCTGTAAGCTGTTCGTGCCTTTATTCCACCAGGGCGCGATCTTCTCACAAACTTGAAGACTGTCACTCCCCATTCACGTTTTACAACTTATTGTTAATGATAAAGAGACAGCTTTTTACACACAGTTTTAAACAAAGTACTGATATTATTCCTCTTCAACTGACCGCTTTGTTTTCTATGCAAAAACCACTTCGCCACAGAAGACTCGATATTATTGGCATAGCAAGCTCTGCTCTTCTCCTTTCAAAACTTGCTAAAAGCTGTATTTAAAAGAACAGATTGGCCGGGTAATTCACACCCTTCAATGCCAGCTTAATGTTTAGGTTAGTGGGAATCACAGAGGAATTAGGGATGGAAACTTCTTTGCTGGTGGTAGAAGCGGTCTGGTGAATTTTTAGAGAGAAGAGGCCGTCGATGTTTGAATGTAGAAAATTGTTCTGGCTGCAGCCTGCAGTATGGACTTGTTGGTGTGTGTAGCTCCCAGTGTTCTGACAGCGCGACGTTTTGGGGAAGCATGTGATTCAGCAGCTACCAGTGGGCTTCGTGCGGCGGAGATTTTGTGGCTGTTAGCGGAGTTGATAACAGAGGGTCGTTAAGAGAAGCCTGCATGCAGTAGGCAAAGGAGTAATGTTTGCCGGCGGGGGACGTGCGGCGATTAACCTGTGCGGTAGTGAAAAGGAGTTAAAAAGAAGGAAGTGTGCGGATGCGGAAAGAATGGAATAATTGTGGTAGGCTGCCGGCTGAGTAGTTTGGTGAATGTTTGGTGTGGGTCCGGCGCTGCCGATTGGATGGTGGGGCTGCAGTGTGAGTCAGATAAAAAAAAAAAAAAAAACCAGGAGTAGGATCCAATGGGACTAACTGGCATGTATAGACGCGTGTAATGCAAAAGGGCTGTTTTTGGTAGCATCTCTCGCTTACGGCCATACCACCCTGAACACGCCCGATCTCGTCTGATCTCGGAAGCTAAGCAGGGTAGGGTCTGGTTAGTACTTGGATGGGAGACCATCTGGGAATACCTGGTGCTGTAAACTTTTCTCACTTTTACTTTATACAGGGGGCGCTCCACTTCACGATTAATTTAAATCTATCACTCCCCTTCCATTTTACTATTTTATATATATATATATATTTTTTTTTTTTTCTCTCATTCATAAAGGCAGCTTTTAGAAACCGTTTTACTCTAAATACTTCCTGGTAATTCTAGGTGCTGTAAGCTGTTCGTGCCTTTATTCCACCAGGGCGCGATCTTCTCACAAACTTGAAGACTGTCACTCCCCATTCACGTTTTACAACTTATTGTTAATGATAAAGAGACAGCTTTTTACACACAGTTTTAAACAAAGTACTGATATTATTCCTCTTCAACTGACCGCTTTGTTTTCTATGCAAAAACCACTTCGCCACAGAAGACTCGATTTTATTGGCATAGCAAGTTCTGCTCTTCTCCTTTCAAAACTTGCTAAAAGCTGTATTTAAAAGAACAGATTGGCCGGGGTAATTCACACCCTTCAATGCCAGCTTAATGTTTAGGTTAGTGGGAGTCACAGAGGAATTAGGGATGGAAACTTCTTTGCTGGTGGTAGAAGCGGTCTGGTGAATTTTTAGAGAGAAGAGGCCGTCGATGTTTGAATGTAGAAAATTGTTCTGGCTGCAGCCTGCAGTATAGACTTGTTGGTGTGTGTAGCTCCCAGTGTTCTGACAGCGTGACGTTTTGGGGAAGCATGTGATTCAGCAGCTACCAGTGGGTTTCGTGCGGCGGAGATTTTGTGGCTGTTAGCGGAGTTGATAACAGAGGGTCGTTAAGAGAAGCCTGCATGCAGTAGGCAAAGGAGTAATGTTTGCCGGCGGGGGACGTGCGGCGATTAACCTGTGCGGTAGTGAAAAGGAGTTAAAAAGAAGGAAGTGTGCGGATGCGGAAAGAATGGAATAATTGTGGTAGGCTGCTGGCTGAGTAGTTTGGTGAATGTTTGGTGTGGGTCCGGCGCTGCCGATTGGATGGTGGGGCTGCAGTGTGAGTCAGATAAAAAAAAAAAAACAACATTAGTAGGATCCAATGGGACCAACTGGCATGTATAGAGGCGTGTAATGCAAAAGGGCTGTTTTTGATAGCATCTCTCGCTTACGGCCATACCACCCTGAACACGCCTGATCTCGTCTGATCTCGGAAGCTAAGCAGGGTAGGGTCTGGTTAGTACTTGGATGGGAGACCACCTGGGAATACCAGGTGCTGTAAGCTTTTCTCACTTTTACTTTAAACGGGGGGCGCTCCAATTCACGATTAATTTAAATCTATCACTCCCCTTCCATTTTACTATTTTATATATATATATATTTTTTTTTTTCTCTCATTCATAAAGGTAGCTTTTACACACCGTTTTACTCTAAATACTTCCTGGTAATTCAAGGTGCTGTAAGCTGTTCGTGGCTTTATTCCACCAGGGCGCGATCTTCTCACAAACTTGAAGACTGTCACTCCCCATTCACGTTTTACAACTTATTGTTAATGATAAAGAGACAGCTTTTTACACACAGTTTTAAACAAAGTACTGATATTATTCCTCTTCAACTGACCGCTTTGTTTTCTATGCAAAAACCACTTCGCCACAGAAGACTCGATATTATTGGCATAGCAAGTTCTGCTCTTCTCCTTTCAAAACTTGCTAAAAGCTGTATTTAAAAGAACAGATTGGCCGGGGTAATTCACACCCTTCAATGCCAGCTTAATGTTTAGGTTAGTGGGAGTCACAGAGGAATTAGGGATGGAAACTTCTTTGCTGGTGGTAGAAGCGGTCTGGTGAATTTTTAGAGAGAAGAGGCCGTCGATGTTTGAATGTAGAAAATTGTTCTGGCTGCAGCCTGCAGTATGGACTTGTTGGTGTGTGTAGCTCCCAGTGTTCTGACAGCGTGACGTTTTGGGGAAGCATGTGATTCAGCAGCTACCAGTGGGCTTCGTGCGGCGGAGATTTTGTGGCTGTTAGCGGAGTTGATAACAGAGGGTCGTTAAGAGAAGCCTGCATGCAGTAGGCAAAGGAGTAATGTTTGCCGGCGGGGGACGTGCGGCGATTAACCTGTGCGGTAGTGAAAAGGAGTTAAAAAGAAGGAAGTGTGCGGATGCGGAAAGAATGGAATAATTGTGGTAGGCTGCTGGCTGAGTAGTTTGGTGAATGTTTGGTGTGGGTCCGGCGCTGCCGATTGGATGGTGGTGCTGCAGTGTGAGTCAGATAAAAAAAAAAAAAAAACAGGAGTAGGATCCAATGGGACTAACTGGCATGTATAGACGCGTGTAATGCAAAAGGGCTGTTTTTGGTAGCATCTCTCACTTACGGCCATACCACCCTGAACACGCCCGATCTCGTCTGATCTCGGAAGCTAAGCAGGGTAGGGTCTGGTTAGTACTTGGATGGGAGACCACCTGGGAATACCAGGTGCTGTAAGCTTTTCTCACTTTTACTTTATACAGTGGGCGCTCCACTTCACGATTAATTTAAATCTATCACTCCCCTTCCATTTTACTATTTTATATATATATATTTTTTTTCTCTCATTCATAAAGGCAGCTTTTAGAAACCGTTTTACTCTAAATACTTCCTGGTAATTCTAGGTGCTGTAAGCTGTTCGTGCCTTTATTCCACCAGGGCGCGATCTTCTCACAAACTTGAAGACTGTCACTCCCCATTCACATTTTACAACTTATTGTTAATGATAAAGAGACAGCTTTTTACACACAGTTTTAAACAAAGTACTGATATTATTCCTCTTCAACTGACCGCTTTGTTTTCTATGCAAAAACCACTTCGCCACAGAAGACTCGATATTATTGGCATAGCAAGTTCTGCTCTTCTCCTTTCAAAACTTGCTAAAAGCTGTATTTAAAAGAACAGGTTGGCCGGGGTAATTCACACCCTTCAATGCCAGCTTAATGTTTAGGTTAGTGGGAATCACAGAGGAATTAGGGATGGAAACTTCTTTGCTGGTGGTAGAAGCGGTCTGGTGAATTTTTAGAGAGAAGAGGCCGTCGATGTTTGAATGTAGAAAATTGTTCTGGCTGCAGCCTGCAGTATGGACTTGTTGGTGTGTGTAGCTCCCAGTGTTCTGACAGCGCGACGTTTTGGGGAAGCATGTGATTCAGCAGCTACCAGTGGGCTTCGTGCGGCGGAGATTTTGTGGCTGTTAGCGGAGTTGATAACAGAGGGTCGTTAAGAGAAGCCTGCATGCAGTAGGCAAAGGAGTAATGTTTGCCGGCGGGGGACGTGCGGCGATTAACCTGTGCGGTAGTGAAAAGGAGTTAAAAAGAAGGAAGTGTGCGGATGCGGAAAGAATGGAATAATTGTGGTAGGCTGCCGGCTGAGTAGTTTGGTGAATGTTTGGTGTGGGTCCGGCGCTGCCGATTGGATGGTGGGGCTGCAGTGTGAGTCAGATAAAAAAAAAAGAAAGAACATTAGTAGGATCCAATGGGACCAACTGGCATGTATAGAGGCGTGTAATGCAAAAGGGCTGTTTTTAGTAGCATCTCTCGCTTACGGCCATACCACCCTGAACACGCCCGATCTTGTCTGATCTCAGAAGCCAAGCAGGGTAGGGTCTGGGTAGTACTTGGATGGGAGACCTCCTGGGAATACCAGGTGCTGTAAGCTTTTCTCACTTTTACTTTATACAGGGGGCGCTCCACTTCACGATTAATTTAAATCTATCACTCCCCTTCCATTTTACTATTTTATATATATATATATTTTTCTCTCATTCATAAAGGTAGCTTTTACACACCGTTTTACTCTAAATACTTCCTGGTAATTCTAGGTGCTGTAAGCTGTTCGTGCCTTTATTCCACCAGGGCGCGATCTTCTCACAAACTTGAAGACTGTCACTCCCCATTCACGTTTTACAACTTATTGTTAATGATAAAGAGACAGCTTTTTACACACAGTTTTAAACAAAGTACTGATATTATTCCTCTTCAACTGACCGCTTTGTTTTCTATGCAAAAACCACTTCGCCACAGAAGACTCGATATTATTGGCATAGCAAGTTCTGCTCTTCTCCTTTCAAAACTTGCTAAAAGCTGTATTTAAAAGAACAGATTGGCCGGGGTAATTCACACCCTTCAATGCCAGCTTAATGTTTAGGTTAGTGGGAGTCACAGAGGAATTAGGGATGGAAACTTCTTTGCTGGTGGTAGAAGCGGTCTGGTGAATTTTTAGAGAGAAGAGGCCGTCGATGTTTGAATGTAGAAAATTGTTCTGGCTGCAGCCTGCAGTATAGACTTGTTGGTGTGTGTAGCTCCCAGTGTTCTGACAGCGTGACGTTTTGGGGAAGCATGTGATTCAGCAGCTACCAGTGGGTTCCGTGCGGTGGAGATTTTGTGGCTGTTAGCGGAGTTGATAACAGAGGGTCGTTAAGAGAAGCCTGCATGCAGTAGGCAAAGGAGTAATGTTTGCCGGCGGGGGACGTGCGGCGATTAACCTGTGCGGTAGTGAAAAGGAGTTAAAAAGAAGGAAGTGTGCGGATGCGGAAAGAATGGAATAATTGTGGTAGGCTGCTGGCTGAGTAGTTTGGTGAATGTTTGGTGTGGGTCCGGCGCTGCCGATTGGATGGTGGGGCTGCAGTGTGAGTCAGATAAAAAAAAAAAAAGAACATTAGTAGGATCCAATGGGACCAACTGGCATGTATAGAGGCGTGTAATGCAAAAGGGCTGTTTTTGGTAGCATCTCTCGCTTACGGCCATACCACCCTAAACACGCCTGATCTCGTCTGATCTCGGAAGCTAAGAAGCGTAGGGTCTGGTTAGTACTTGGATGGGAGACCACCTGGGAATACCAGGTGCTGTAAGCTTTTCTCACTTTTACTTTAAACGGGGGGCGCTCCACTTCACGATTAATTTAAATCTATCACTCCCCTTCCATTTTACTATTTTATATATATATATATATTTTTTTTTTTCTCTCATTCATAAAGGTAGCTTTTACACACCGTTTTACTCAAAATACTTCCTGGTAATTCAAGGTGCTGTAAGCTGTTCGTGGCTTTATTCCACCAGGGCGCGATCTTCTCACAAACTTGAAGACTGTCACTCCCCATTCACATTTTACAACTTATTGTTAATGATAAAGAGACAGCTTTTTACACACAGTTTTAAACAAAGTACTGATATTATTCCTCTTCAACTGACCGCTTTGTTTTCTATGCAAAAACCACTTCGCCACAGAAGACTCGATATTATTGGCATAGCAAGTTCTGCTCTTCTCCTTTCAAAACTTGCTAAAAGCTGTATTTAAAAGAACAGATTGGCCGGGGTAATTCACACCCTTCAATGCCAGCTTAATGTTTAGGTTAGTGGGAGTCACAGAGGAATTAGGGATGGAAACTTCTTTGCTGGTGGTAGAAGCGGTCTGGTGAATTTTTAGAGAGAAGAGGCCGTCGATGTTTGAATGTAGAAAATTGTTCTGGCTGCAGCCTGCAGTATAGACTTGTTGGTGTGTGTAGCTCCCAGTGTTCTGACAGCGTGACGTTTTGGGGAAGCATGTGATTCAGCAGCTACCAGTGGGTTTCGTGCGGCGGAGATTTTGTGGCTGTTAGCGGAGTTGATAACAGAGGGTCGTTAAGAGAAGCCTGCATGCAGTAGGCAAAGGAGTAATGTTTGCCGGCGGGGGACGTGCGGCGATTAACCTGTGCGGTAGTGAAAAGGAGTTAAAAAGAAGGAAGTGTGCGGATGCGGAAAGAATGGAATAATTGTGGTAGGCTGCTGGCTGAGTAGTTTGGTGAATGTTTGGTGTGGGTCCGGCGCTGCCGATTGGATGGTGGGGCTACAGTGTGAGTCAGATAAAAAAAAAAAAAGAACATTAGTAGGATCCAATGGGACCAACTGGCATGTATAGAGGCGTGTAATGCAAAAGGGCTGTTTTTGGTAGCATCTCTCGCTTACGGCCATACCACCCTAAACAAGCCTGATCTCGTCTGATCTCGGAAGCTAAGCAGGGTAGGGTCTGGTTAGTACTTGGATGGGAGACCACCTGGGAATACCAGGTGCTGTAAGCTTTTCTCACTTTTACTTTAAACGGGGGGCGCTCCACTTCACGATTAATTTAAATCTATCACTCCCCTTCCATTTTACTATTTTATATATATATATATATTTTTTTTTTCTCTCATTCATAAAGGTAGCTTTTACACACCGTTTTACTCAAAATACTTCCTGGTAATTCAAGGTGCTGTAAGCTGTTCGTGGCTTTATTCCACCAGGGCGCGATCTTCTCACAAACTTGAAGACTGTCACTCCCCATTCACGTTTTACAACTTATTGTTAATGATAAAGAGACAGCTTTTTACACACAGTTTTAAACAAAGTACTGATATTATTCCTCTTCAACTGACCGCTTTGTTTTCTATGCAAAAACCACTTCGCCACAGAAGACTCGATATTATTGGCATAGCAAGTTCTGCTCTTCTCCTTTCAAAACTTGCTAAAAGCTGTATTTAAAAGAACAGATTGGCCGGGGTAATTCACACCCTTCAATGCCAGCTTAATGTTTAGGTTAGTGGGAGTCACAGAGGAATTAGGGATGGAAACTTCTTTGCTGGTGGTAGAAGCGGTCTGGTGAATTTTTAGAGAGAAGAGGCCGTCGATGTTTGAATGTAGAAAATTGTTCTGGCTGCAGCCTGCAGTATGGACTTGTTGGTGTGTGTAGCTCCCAGTGTTCTGACAGCGTGACGTTTTGGGGAAGCATGTGATTCAGCAGCTACCAGTGGGCTTCGTGCGGCGGAGATTTTGTGGCTGTTAGCGGAGTTGATAACAGAGGGTCGTTAAGAGAAGCCTGCATGCAGTAGGCAAAGGAGTAATGTTTGCCGGCGGGGGACGTGCGGCGATTAACCTGTGCGGTAGTGAAAAGGAGTTAAAAAGAAGGAAGTGTGCGGATGCGGAAAGAATGGAATAATTGTGGTAGGCTGCTGGCTGAGTAGTTTGGTGAATGTTTGGTGTGGGTCCGGCGCTGCCGATTGGATGGTGGTGCTGCAGTGTGAGTCAGATAAAAAAAAAAAAAAAACAGGAGTAGGATCCAATGGGACTAACTGGCATGTATAGACGCGTGTAATGCAAAAGGGCTGTTTTTGGTAGCATCTCTCACTTACGGCCATACCACCCTGAACACGCCCGATCTCGTCTGATCTCGGAAGCTAAGCAGGGTAGGGTCTGGTTAGTACTTGAATGGAAGACCACCTGGGAATACCAGGTGCTGTAAGCTTTTCTCACTTTTACTTTATACAGGGGGCGCTCCACTTCACGATTAATTTAAATCTATCACTCCCCTTCCATTTTACTATTTTATATATATATATATATATATTTTTCTCTCATTCATAAAGGCAGCTTTTAGAAACCGTTTTACTCTAAATACTTCCTGGTAATTCTAGGTGCTGTAAGCTGTTCGTGCCTTTATTCCACCAGGGCGCGATCTTCTCACAAACTTGAAGACTGTCACTCCCCATTCACGTTTTACAACTTATTGTTAATGATAAAGAGACAGCTTTTTACACACAGTTTTAAACAAAGTACTGATATTATTCCTCTTCAACTGACCGCTTTGTTTTCTATGCAAAAACCACTTCGCCACAGAAGACTCGATATTATTGGCATAGCAAGTTCTGCTCTTCTCCTTTCAAAACTTGCTAAAAGCTGTATTTAAAAGAACAGATTGGCCGGGGTAATTCACACCCTTCAATGCCAGCTTAATGTTTAGGTTAGTGGGAATCACAGAGGAATTAGGGATGGAAACTTCTTTGCTGGTGGTAGAAGCGGTCTGGTGAATTTTTAGAGAGAAGAGGCCGTCGATGTTTGAATGTAGAAAATTGTTCTGGCTGCAGCCTGCAGTATGGACTTGTTGGTGTGTGTAGCTCCCAGTGTTCTGACAGCGCGACGTTTTGGGGAAGCATGTGATTCAGCAGCTACCAGTGGGCTTCGTGCGGCGGAGATTTTGTGGCTGTTAGCGGAGTTGATAACAGAGGGTCGTTAAGAGAAGCCTGCATGCAGTAGGCAAAGGAGTAATGTTTGCCGGCGGGGGACATGCGGCGATAAACCTGTGCGGTAGTGAAAAGGAGTTAAAAAGAAGGAAGTGTGCGGATGCGGAAAGAATGGAATAATTGTGGTAGGCTGCCGGCTGAGTAGTTTGGTGAATGTTTGGTGTGGGTCCGGCGCTGCCGATTGGATGGTGGGGCTGCAGTGTGAGTCAGATAAAAAAAAAAAAAAAACCAGGAGTAGGATCCAATGGGACTAACTGGCATGTATAGACGCGTGTAATGCAAAAGGGCTGTTTTTGGTAGCATCTCTCGCTTACGGCCATACCACCCTGAACACGCCCGATCTCGTCTGATCTTGGAAACTAAGCAGGGTAGGGTCTGGTTAGTACTTGGATGGGAGACCTCCTGGGAATACCAGGTGCTGTAAGCCTTTCTCACTTTTACTTTATACAGGGGGCGCTCCACTTCACGATTAATTTAAATCTATCACTCCCCTTCCATTTTACTATTTTATATATATATATTTTTTTTTTCTCTCATTCATAAAGGCAGCTTTTAGAAACCGTTTTACTCTAAATACTTCCTGGTAATTCTAGGTGCTGTAAGCTGTTCGTGCCTTTATTCCACCAGGGCGCGATCTTCTCACAAACTTGAAGACTGTCACTCCCCATTCACGTTTTACAACTTATTGTTAATGATAAAGAGACAGCTTTTTACACACAGTTTTAAACAAAGTACTGATATTATTCCTCTTCAACTGACCGCTTTGTTTTCTATGCAAAAACCACTTCGCCACAGAAGACTCGATATTATTGGCATAGCAAGTTCTGCTCTTCTCCTTTCAAAACTTGCTAAAAGCTGTATTTAAAAGAACAGATTGGCCGGGGTAATTCACACCCTTCAATGCCAGCTTAATGTTTAGGTTAGTGGGAATCACAGAGGAATTAGGGATGGAAACTTCTTTGCTGGTGGTAGAAGCGGTCTGGTGAATTTTTAGAGAGAAGAGGCCGTCGATGTTTGAATGTAGAAAATTGTTCTGGCTGCAGCCTGCAGTATGGACTTGTTGGTGTGTGTAGCTCCCAGTGTTCTGACAGCGCGACGTTTTGGGGAAGCATGTGATTCAGCAGCTACCAGTGGGCTTCGTGCGGCGGAGATTTTGTGGCTGTTCGCGGAGTTGATAACAGAGGGTCGTTAAGAGAAGCCTACATGCAGTAGGCAAAGGAGTAATGTTTGCCGGCGTGGGACGTGCGGCGATTAACCTGTGCGGTAGTGAAAAGGAGTTAAAAAGAAGGAAGTGTGCGGATGCGGAAAGAATGGAATAATTGTGGTAGGCTGCCGGCTGAGTAGTTTGGTGAATGTTTGGTGTGGGTCCGGCGCTGCCGATTGGATGGTGGTGCTGCAGTGTGAGTCAGATAAAAAAAAAAAGAAAAACCAGGAGTAGGATCCAATGGGACTAACTGGCATGTATAGACGCGTGTAATGCAAAAGGACTGTTTTTGGTAGCGTCTCTCGCTTATGACCATACCACCCTGAACACGCCCGATCTCGTCTGATCTCAGAAGCTAAGCAGGGTAGGGTCTGGTTAGTACTTGGTTGGGAGACCACCTGGGAATACCAGGTGCTGTAAGCTTTTCTCACTTTTACTTTATACAGGGGGCGCTCCACTTCACGATTAATTTAAATCTATCACTCCCCTTCCATTTTACTATTTTATATATATATATATATTTTTCTCTCATTCATAAAGGCAGCTTTTAGAAACCGTTTTACTCTAAATACTTCCTGGTAATTCTAGGTGCTGTAAGCTGTTCGTGCCTTTATTCCACCAGGGCGCGATCTTCTCACAAACTTGAAGACTGTCACTCCCCATTCACGTTTTACAACTTATTGTTAATGATAAAGAGACAGCTTTTTACACACAGTTTTAAACAAAGTACTGATATTATTCCTCTTCAACTGACCGCTTTGTTTTCTATGCAAAAACCACTTCGCCACAGAAGACTCGATATTATTGGCATAGCAAGTTCTGCTCTTCTCCTTTCAAAACTTGCTAAAAGCTGTATTTAAAAGAACAGATTGGCCGGGGTAATTCACACCCTTCAATGCCAGCTTAATGTTTAGGTTAGTGGGAATCACAGAGGAATTAGGGATGGAAACTTCTTTGCTGGTGGTAGAAGCGGTCTGGTGAATTTTTAGAGAGAAGAGGCCGTCGATGTTTGAATGTAGAAAATAGTTCTGGCTGCAGCCTGCAGTATGGACTTGTTGGTGTGTGTAGCTCCCAGTGTTCTGACAGCGCGACGTTTTGGGGAATCATGTGATTCAGCAGCTACCAGTGGGCTTTGTGCGGCGGAGATTTTGTGGCTGTTAGCGGAGTTGATAACAGAGGGTCGTTAAGAGAAGCCTGCATGCAGTAGGCAAAGGAGTAATGTTTGCTGGCGGGGGACGTGCGGCGATTAACCTGTGCGGTAGTGAAAAGGAGTTAAAAAGAAGGAAGTGTGCAGATGCGGAAAGAATGGAATAATTGTGGTAGGCTGCCGGCTGAGTAGTTTGGTGAATGTTTGGTGTGGGTCCGGCGCTGCCGATTGGATGGTGGTGCTGCAGTGTGAGTCAGATAAAAAAAAAAAAAAAACCAGGAGTAGGATCCAATGGGACTAACTGGCATGTATAGACGCGTGTAATGCAAAAGGGCTGTTTTTGGTCGCGTCTCTCGCTTATGGCCATACCACCCTGAACACACCCGATCTCATCCGATCTCAGAAGCCAAGCAGGGTAGGGTCTGGTTAGTACTTGGATGGGACACATCCTGGGAATACCAGGTGCTGTAAGCTTTTCTCACTTTTACTTTATACAGGGGGCGCTCCACTTCACGATTAATTTAAATCTATCACTCCCCTTCCATTTTACTATTTTATATATATATATATTTTTCTCTCATTCATAAAGGCAGCTTTTAGAAACCGTTTTACTCTAAATACTTCCTGGTAATTCTAGGTGCTGTAAGCTCTTCGTGCCTTTATTCCACCAGGGCGCGATCTTCTCACAAACTTGAAGACTGTCACTCCCCATTCACGTTTTACAACTTATTGTTAATGATAAAGAGACAGCTTTTTACACACAGTTTTAAACAAAGTACTGATATTATTCCTCTTCAACTGACCGCTTTGTTTTCTATGCAAAAACCACTTCGCCACAGAAGACTCGATATTATTGGCATAGCAAGGTCTGCTCTTCTCCTCCTTTCAAAACTTGCTAAAAGCTGTATTTAAAAGAACAGATTGGCCGGGGTAATTCACACCCTTCAATGCCAGCTTAATGTTTAGGTTAGTGGGAATCACAGAGGAATTAGGGATGGAAACTTCTTTGCTGGTGGTAGAAGCGGTCTGGTGAATTTTTAGAGAGAAGAGGCCGTCGATGTTTGAATGTAGAAAATTGTTCTGGCTGCAGCCTGCAGTATGGACTTGTTGGTGTGTGTAGCTCCCAGTGTTCTGACAGCGCGACGTTTTGGGGAAGCATGTGATTCCTCAGCTACCAGTGGGCTTCGTGCGGCGGAGATTTTGTGGCTGTTAGCGGAGTTGATAACAGAGGGTCGTTAAGAGAAGCCTGCATGCAGTAGGCAAAGGAGTAATGTTTGCCGGCGGGGGACGTGCGGCGATTAACCTGTGCGGTAGTGAAAAGGAGTTAAAAAGAAGGAAGTGTGCGGATGCGGAAAGAATGGAATAATTGTGGTAGGCTGCCGGCTGAGTAGTTTGGTAAATGTTTGGTGTGGGTCCGGCGCTGCCGATTGGATGGTGGTGCTGCAGTGTGAGTCAGATAAAAAAAAAAAAACCAGGAGTAGGATCCAATGGGACTAACTGGCATGTATAGACGCGTGTAATGCAAAAGGGCTGTTTTTGGTCACGTCTCTCGCTTATGGCCATACCTCCCTGAACACGCCCGATCTCATCCGATCTCGGAAGCCAAGCAGGGTAGGGTCTGGTTAGTACTTTGATGGCAGACCTCCTGGGAATACCAGGTGATGTAAGCTTTTCTCACTTTTACTTTATACAGGGGGCGCTCCACTTCACGATTAATTTAAATCTATCACTCCCCTTCCATTTTACTATTTTATATATATATATATTTTTCTCTCTTTCATAAAGGCAGCTTTTACACACCGTTTTACTCTAAATATCCATCCATCCATCCATTTTCCAAACCGCTTATCCTATTGGGTCGCGGGGGGTCCGGAGCCTATTCCGGAATCAATGGGCACGAGGCAGGGAACAACCCAGGATGGGGGGCCAGCCCATCACAGTCACTCTAAATACTTCCTGGTAATTCTAGGTGCTGTAAGCTGTTCGTGCCTTTATTCCACCAGGGCGCGATCTTCTCATAAACTTGAAGACTGTCACTCCCCATTCACGTTTTACAACTTATTGTTAATGATAAAGAGACAGCTTTTTACACACAGTTTTAAACAAAGTACTGATATTATTCCTCTTCAACTGACCGCTTTGTTTTCTATGCAAAAACCACTTCGCCACAGAAGACTCGATATTATTGGCATAGCAAGTTCTGCTCTTCACCTTTCAAAACTTGCTAAAAGCTGTATTTAAAAGAACAGATTGGCCGGGGTAATTCACACCCTTCAATGCCAGCTTAATGTTTAGGTTAGTGGGAATCACAGAGGAATTAGGGATGGAAACTTCTTTGCTGGTGGTAGAAGCGGTCTGGTGAATTTTTAGAGAGAAGAGGCCGTCGATGTTTGAATGTAGAAAATTGTTCTGGCTGCAGCCTGCATTATGGACTTGTTGGTGTGTGTAGCTCCCAGTGTTCTGACAGCGTGACGTTTTGGGGAAGCATGTGATTCAGCAGCTACCAGTGGGCTTCGTGCGGCGGAGATTTTGTGGCTGTTAGCGGAGTTGATAACAGAGGGTCGTTAAGAGAAGCCTGCATGCAGTAGGCAAAGGAGTAATGTTTGCCGGCGGGGGACGTGCGGCGATTAACCTGTGCGGTAGTGAAAAGGAGTTAAAAAGAAGGAAGTGTGCGGATGCGGAAAGAATGGAATAATTGTGGTAGGCTGCCGGCTGAGTAGTTTGGTGAATGTTTGGTGTGGGTCCGGCGCTGCCGATTGGATGGTGGTGCTGCAGTGTGAGTCAGATAAAAAAAAAAAAAAACAGGAGTAGGATCCAATGGGACTAACTGGCATGTATAGACGCGTGTAATGCAAAAGGGCTGTTTTTGGTCACGTCTCTCGCTTATGGCCATACCTCCCTGAACACGCCCGATCTCATCCGATCTCGGAAGCCAAACAGGGTAGGGTCTGGTTAGTACTTTGATGGGAGACCTCCGGGGAATACCAGGTGATGTAAGCTTTTCTCACTTTTACTTTATACAGGGGGCGCTCCACTTCACGATTAATTTAAATCTATCACTCCCCTTCCATTTTACTATTTTATATATATATATTTTTTTTTCTCTCATTCATAAAGGCAGCTTTTACACACCGTTTTACTCTAAATACTTCCTGGTAATTCTAGGTGCTGTAAGCTGTTCGTGCCTTTATTCCACCAGGGCGCGATCTTCTCACAAACTTGAAGACTGTCACTCCCCATTCACGTTTTACAACTTATTGTTAATGATAAAGAGACAGCTTTTTACACACAGTTTTAAACAAAGTACTGATATTATTCCTCTTCAACTGACCGCTTTGTTTTCTATGCAAAAACCACTTCGCCACAGAAGACTCGATATTATTGGCATAGCAAGTTCTGCTCTTCTCCTTTCAAAACTTGCTAAAAGCTGTATTTAAAAGAACAGATTGGCCGGGGTAATTCACACCCTTCAATGCCAGCTTAATGTTTAGGTTAGTGGGAATCACAGAGGAATTAGGGATGGAAACTTCTTTGCTGGTGGTAGAAGCGGTCTGGTGAATTTTTAGAGAGAAGAGGCCGTCGATGTTTGAATGTAGAAAATAGTTCTGGCTGCAGCCTGCAGTATGGACTTGTTGGTGTGTGTAGCTCCCAGTGTTCTGACAGCGCGACGTTTTGGGGAATCATGTGATTCAGCAGCTACCAGTGGGCTTTGTGCGGCGGAGATTTTGTGGCTGTTAGCGGAGTTGATAACAGAGAGTCGTTAAGAGAAGCCTGCATGCAGTAGGCAAAGGAGTAATGTTTGCCGGCGGGGGACGTGCGGCGATTAACCTGTGCGGTAGTGAAAAGGAGTTAAAAAGAAGGAAGTGTGCAGATGCGGAAAGAATGGAATAATTGGGGTAGGCTGCCGGCTGAGTAGTTTGGTGAATGTTTGGTGTGGGTCCGGCGCTGCCGATTGGATGGTGGTGCTGCAGTGTGAGTCAGATAAAAAAAAAAAAAAAACCAGGAGTAGGTTCCAATGGGACTAACTGGCATGTATAGACGCGTGTAATGCAAAAGGGCTGTTTTTGGTCGCGTCTCTCGCTTATGGCCATACCACCCTGAACACACCCGATCTCATCCGATCTCAGAAGCCAAGCAGGGTAGGGTCTGGTTAGTACTTGGATGGGACACATCCTGGGAATACCAGGTGCTGTAAGCTTTTCTCACTTTTACTTTATACAGGGGGCGCTCCACTTCACGATTAATTTAAATCTATCACTCCCCTTCCATTTTACTATTTTATATATATATATATATTTTTCTCTCATTCATAAAGGCAGCTTTTAGAAACCGTTTTACTCTAAATACTTCCTGGTAATTCTAGGTGCTGTAAGCTCTTCGTGCCTTTATTCCACCAGGGCGCGATCTTCTCACAAACTTGAAGACTGTCACTCCCCATTCACGTTTTACAACTTATTGTTAATGATAAAGAGACAGCTTTTTACACACAGTTTTAAACAAAGTACTGATATTATTCCTCTTCAACTGACCGCTTTGTTTTCTATGCAAAAACCACTTCGCCACAGAAGACTCGATATTATTGGCATAGCAAGTTCTGCTCTTCTCCTTTCAAAACTTGCTAAAAGCTGTATTTAAAAGAACAGATTGGCCGGGGTAATTCACACCCTTCAATGCCAGCTTAATGTTTAGGTTAGTGGGAATCACAGAGGAATTAGGGATGGAAACTTCTTTGCTGGTGGTAGAAGCGGTCTGGTGAATTTTTAGAGAGAAGAGGCCGTCGATGTTTGAATGTAGAAAATTGTTCTGGCTGCAGCCTGCATTATGGACTTGTTGGTGTGTGTAGCTCCCAGTGTTCTGACAGCGTGACGTTTTGGGGAAGCATGTGATTCAGCAGCTACCAGTGGGCTTCGTGCGGCGGAGATTTTGTGGCTGTTAGCGGAGTTGATAACAGAGGGTCGTTAAGAGAAGCCTGCATGCAGTAGGCAAAGGAGTAATGTTAGCCGGCGGGGGACGTGCGGCGATTAACCTGTGCGGTAGTGAAAAGGAGTTAAAAAGAAGGAAGTGTGCGGATGCGGAAAGAATGGAATAATTGTGGTAGGCTACCGGCTGAGTAGTTTGGTGAATGTTTGGTGTGGGTCCGGCGCTGCCGATTGGATGATGGTGCTGCAGTGTGAGTCAGATAAAAAAAAAAAAAAACAGGAGTAGGATCCAATGGGACTAACTGGCATGTATAGACGCGTGTAATGCAAAAGGGCTGTTTTTGGTCACGTCTCTCGCTTATGGCCATACCTCCCTGAACACGCCCGATCTCATCCGATCTCGGAAGCCAAGCAGGGTAGGGTCTGGTTAGTACTTTGATGGGAGACCTCCTGGGAATACCAGGTGATGTAAGCTTTTCTCACTTTTACTTTATACAGGGGGCGCTCCACTTCACGATTAATTTAAATCTATCACTCCCCTTCCATTTTACTATTTTATATATATATATATTTTTCTCTCATTCATAAAGGTAGCTTTTACACACCGTTTTACTCTAAATACTTCCTGGTAATTCTAGGTGCTGTAAGCTGTTCGTGCCTTTATTCCACCAGGGCGCGATCTTCTCACAAACTTGAAGACTGTCACTCCCCATTCACGTTTTACAACTTATTGTTAATGATAAAGAGACAGCTTTTTACACACAGTTTTAAACAAAGTACTGATATTATTCCTCTTCAACTGACCGCTTTGTTTTCTATGCAAAAACCACTTCGCCACAGAAGACTCGATATTATTGGCATAGCAAGTTCTGCTCTTCTCCTTTCAAAACTTGCTAAAAGCTGTATTTAAAAGAACAGATTGGCCGGGGTAATTCACACCCTTCAATGCCAGCTTAATGTTTAGGTTAGTGGGAGTCACAGAGGAATTAGGGATGGAAACTTCTTTGCTGGTGGTAGAAGCGGTCTGGTGAATTTTTAGAGAGAAGAGGCCGTCGATGTTTGAATGTAGAAAATTGTTCTGGCTGCAGCCTGCAGTATAGACTTGTTGGTGTGTGTAGCTCCCAGTGTTCTGACAGCGTGACGTTTTGGGGAAGCATGTGATTCAGCAGCTACCAGTGGGTTCCGTGCGGTGGAGATTTTGTGGCTGTTAGCGGAGTTGATAACAGAGGGTCGTTAAGAGAAGCCTGCATGCAGTAGGCAAAGGAGTAATGTTTGCCGGCGGGGGACGTGCGGCGATTAACCTGTGCGGTAGTGAAAAGGAGTTAAAAAGAAGGAAGTGTGCGGATGCGGAAAGAATGGAATAATTGTGGTAGGCTGCTGGCTGAGTAGTTTGGTGAATGTTTGGTGTGGGTCCGGCGCTGCCGATTGGATGGTGGGGCTGCAGTGTGAGTCAGATAAAAAAAAAAAAAGAACATTAGTAGGATCCAATGGGACCAACTGGCATGTATAGAGGCGTGTAATGCAAAAGGGCTGTTTTTGGTAGCATCTCTCGCTTACGGCCATACCACCCTAAACACGCCTGATCTCGTCTGATCTCGGAAGCTAAGAAGCGTAGGGTCTGGTTAGTACTTGGATGGGAGACCACCTGGGAATACCAGGTGCTGTAAGCTTTTCTCACTTTTACTTTAAACGGGGGGCGCTCCACTTCACGATTAATTTAAATCTATCACTCCCCTTCCATTTTACTATTTTATATATATATATATATTTTTTTTTTTCTCTCATTCATAAAGGTAGCTTTTACACACCGTTTTACTCAAAATACTTCCTGGTAATTCAAGGTGCTGTAAGCTGTTCGTGGCTTTATTCCACCAGGGCGCGATCTTCTCACAAACTTGAAGACTGTCACTCCCCATTCACATTTTACAACTTATTGTTAATGATAAAGAGACAGCTTTTTACACACAGTTTTAAACAAAGTACTGATATTATTCCTCTTCAACTGACCGCTTTGTTTTCTATGCAAAAACCACTTCGCCACAGAAGACTCGATATTATTGGCATAGCAAGTTCTGCTCTTCTCCTTTCAAAACTTGCTAAAAGCTGTATTTAAAAGAACAGATTGGCCGGGGTAATTCACACCCTTCAATGCCAGCTTAATGTTTAGGTTAGTGGGAGTCACAGAGGAATTAGGGATGGAAACTTCTTTGCTGGTGGTAGAAGCGGTCTGGTGAATTTTTAGAGAGAAGAGGCCGTCGATGTTTGAATGTAGAAAATTGTTCTGGCTGCAGCCTGCAGTATAGACTTGTTGGTGTGTGTAGCTCCCAGTGTTCTGACAGCGTGACGTTTTGGGGAAGCATGTGATTCAGCAGCTACCAGTGGGTTTCGTGCGGCGGAGATTTTGTGGCTGTTAGCGGAGTTGATAACAGAGGGTCGTTAAGAGAAGCCTGCATGCAGTAGGCAAAGGAGTAATGTTTGCCGGCGGGGGACGTGCGGCGATTAACCTGTGCGGTAGTGAAAAGGAGTTAAAAAGAAGGAAGTGTGCGGATGCGGAAAGAATGGAATAATTGTGGTAGGCTGCTGGCTGAGTAGTTTGGTGAATGTTTGGTGTGGGTCCGGCGCTGCCGATTGGATGGTGGGGCTACAGTGTGAGTCAGATAAAAAAAAAAAAAGAACATTAGTAGGATCCAATGGGACCAACTGGCATGTATAGAGGCGTGTAATGCAAAAGGGCTGTTTTTGGTAGCATCTCTCGCTTACGGCCATACCACCCTAAACAAGCCTGATCTCGTCTGATCTCGGAAGCTAAGCAGGGTAGGGTCTGGTTAGTACTTGGATGGGAGACCACCTGGGAATACCAGGTGCTGTAAGCTTTTCTCACTTTTACTTTAAACGGGGGGCGCTCCACTTCACGATTAATTTAAATCTATCACTCCCCTTCCATTTTACTATTTTATATATATATATATATTTTTTTTTTCTCTCATTCATAAAGGTAGCTTTTACACACCGTTTTACTCAAAATACTTCCTGGTAATTCAAGGTGCTGTAAGCTGTTCGTGGCTTTATTCCACCAGGGCGCGATCTTCTCACAAACTTGAAGACTGTCACTCCCCATTCACGTTTTACAACTTATTGTTAATGATAAAGAGACAGCTTTTTACACACAGTTTTAAACAAAGTACTGATATTATTCCTCTTCAACTGACCGCTTTGTTTTCTATGCAAAAACCACTTCGCCACAGAAGACTCGATATTATTGGCATAGCAAGTTCTGCTCTTCTCCTTTCAAAACTTGCTAAAAGCTGTATTTAAAAGAACAGATTGGCCGGGGTAATTCACACCCTTCAATGCCAGCTTAATGTTTAGGTTAGTGGGAGTCACAGAGGAATTAGGGATGGAAACTTCTTTGCTGGTGGTAGAAGCGGTCTGGTGAATTTTTAGAGAGAAGAGGCCGTCGATGTTTGAATGTAGAAAATTGTTCTGGCTGCAGCCTGCAGTATGGACTTGTTGGTGTGTGTAGCTCCCAGTGTTCTGACAGCGTGACGTTTTGGGGAAGCATGTGATTCAGCAGCTACCAGTGGGCTTCGTGCGGCGGAGATTTTGTGGCTGTTAGCGGAGTTGATAACAGAGGGTCGTTAAGAGAAGCCTGCATGCAGTAGGCAAAGGAGTAATGTTTGCCGGCGGGGGACGTGCGGCGATTAACCTGTGCGGTAGTGAAAAGGAGTTAAAAAGAAGGAAGTGTGCGGATGCGGAAAGAATGGAATAATTGTGGTAGGCTGCTGGCTGAGTAGTTTGGTGAATGTTTGGTGTGGGTCCGGCGCTGCCGATTGGATGGTGGTGCTGCAGTGTGAGTCAGATAAAAAAAAAAAAAAAACAGGAGTAGGATCCAATGGGACTAACTGGCATGTATAGACGCGTGTAATGCAAAAGGGCTGTTTTTGGTAGCATCTCTCACTTACGGCCATACCACCCTGAACACGCCCGATCTCGTCTGATCTCGGAAGCTAAGCAGGGTAGGGTCTGGTTAGTACTTGAATGGAAGACCACCTGGGAATACCAGGTGCTGTAAGCTTTTCTCACTTTTACTTTATACAGGGGGCGCTCCACTTCACGATTAATTTAAATCTATCACTCCCCTTCCATTTTACTATTTTATATATATATATATATATATTTTTCTCTCATTCATAAAGGCAGCTTTTAGAAACCGTTTTACTCTAAATACTTCCTGGTAATTCTAGGTGCTGTAAGCTGTTCGTGCCTTTATTCCACCAGGGCGCGATCTTCTCACAAACTTGAAGACTGTCACTCCCCATTCACGTTTTACAACTTATTGTTAATGATAAAGAGACAGCTTTTTACACACAGTTTTAAACAAAGTACTGATATTATTCCTCTTCAACTGACCGCTTTGTTTTCTATGCAAAAACCACTTCGCCACAGAAGACTCGATATTATTGGCATAGCAAGTTCTGCTCTTCTCCTTTCAAAACTTGCTAAAAGCTGTATTTAAAAGAACAGATTGGCCGGGGTAATTCACACCCTTCAATGCCAGCTTAATGTTTAGGTTAGTGGGAATCACAGAGGAATTAGGGATGGAAACTTCTTTGCTGGTGGTAGAAGCGGTCTGGTGAATTTTTAGAGAGAAGAGGCCGTCGATGTTTGAATGTAGAAAATTGTTCTGGCTGCAGCCTGCAGTATGGACTTGTTGGTGTGTGTAGCTCCCAGTGTTCTGACAGCGCGACGTTTTGGGGAAGCATGTGATTCAGCAGCTACCAGTGGGCTTCGTGCGGCGGAGATTTTGTGGCTGTTAGCGGAGTTGATAACAGAGGGTCGTTAAGAGAAGCCTGCATGCAGTAGGCAAAGGAGTAATGTTTGCCGGCGGGGGACATGCGGCGATAAACCTGTGCGGTAGTGAAAAGGAGTTAAAAAGAAGGAAGTGTGCGGATGCGGAAAGAATGGAATAATTGTGGTAGGCTGCCGGCTGAGTAGTTTGGTGAATGTTTGGTGTGGGTCCGGCGCTGCCGATTGGATGGTGGGGCTGCAGTGTGAGTCAGATAAAAAAAAAAAAAAAACCAGGAGTAGGATCCAATGGGACTAACTGGCATGTATAGACGCGTGTAATGCAAAAGGGCTGTTTTTGGTAGCATCTCTCGCTTACGGCCATACCACCCTGAACACGCCCGATCTCGTCTGATCTTGGAAACTAAGCAGGGTAGGGTCTGGTTAGTACTTGGATGGGAGACCTCCTGGGAATACCAGGTGCTGTAAGCCTTTCTCACTTTTACTTTATACAGGGGGCGCTCCACTTCACGATTAATTTAAATCTATCACTCCCCTTCCATTTTACTATTTTATATATATATATTTTTTTTTTCTCTCATTCATAAAGGCAGCTTTTAGAAACCGTTTTACTCTAAATACTTCCTGGTAATTCTAGGTGCTGTAAGCTGTTCGTGCCTTTATTCCACTAGGGCGCGATCTTCTCACAAACTTGAAGACTGTCACTCCCCATTCACGTTTTACAACTTATTGTTAATGATAAAGAGACAGCTTTTTACACACAGTTTTAAACAAAGTACTGATATTATTCCTCTTCAACTGACCGCTTTGTTTTCTATGCAAAAACCACTTCGCCACAGAAGACTCGATATTATTGGCATAGCAAGTTCTGCTCTTCTCCTTTCAAAACTTGCTAAAAGCTGTATTTAAAAGAACAGATTGGCCGGGGTAATTCACACCCTTCAATGCCAGCTTAATGTTTAGGTTAGTGGGAATCACAGAGGAATTAGGGATGGAAACTTCTTTGCTGGTGGTAGAAGCGGTCTGGTGAATTTTTAGAGAGAAGAGGCCGTCGATGTTTGAATGTAGAAAATTGTTCTGGCTGCAGCCTGCAGTATGGACTTGTTGGTGTGTGTAGCTCCCAGTGTTCTGACAGCGCGACGTTTTGGGGAAGCATGTGATTCAGCAGCTACCAGTGGGCTTCGTGCGGCGGAGATTTTGTGGCTGTTCGCGGAGTTGATAACAGAGGGTCGTTAAGAGAAGCCTACATGCAGTAGGCAAAGGAGTAATGTTTGCCGGCGTGGGACGTGCGGCGATTAACCTGTGCGGTAGTGAAAAGGAGTTAAAAAGAAGGAAGTGTGCGGATGCGGAAAGAATGGAATAATTGTGGTAGGCTGCCGGCTGAGTAGTTTGGTGAATGTTTGGTGTGGGTCCGGCGCTGCCGATTGGATGGTGGTGCTGCAGTGTGAGTCAGATAAAAAAAAAAAGAAAAACCAGGAGTAGGATCCAATGGGACTAACTGGCATGTATAGACGCGTGTAATGCAAAAGGACTGTTTTTGGTAGCGTCTCTCGCTTATGACCATACCACCCTGAACACGCCCGATCTCGTCTGATCTCAGAAGCTAAGCAGGGTAGGGTCTGGTTAGTACTTGGTTGGGAGACCACCTGGGAATACCAGGTGCTGTAAGCTTTTCTCACTTTTACTTTATACAGGGGGCGCTCCACTTCACGATTAATTTAAATCTATCACTCCCCTTCCATTTTACTATTTTATATATATATATATATTTTTCTCTCATTCATAAAGGCAGCTTTTAGAAACCGTTTTACTCTAAATACTTCCTGGTAATTCTAGGTGCTGTAAGCTGTTCGTGCCTTTATTCCACCAGGGCGCGATCTTCTCACAAACTTGAAGACTGTCACTCCCCATTCACGTTTTACAACTTATTGTTAATGATAAAGAGACAGCTTTTTACACACAGTTTTAAACAAAGTACTGATATTATTCCTCTTCAACTGACCGCTTTGTTTTCTATGCAAAAACCACTTCGCCACAGAAGACTCGATATTATTGGCATAGCAAGTTCTGCTCTTCTCCTTTCAAAACTTGCTAAAAGCTGTATTTAAAAGAACAGATTGGCCGGGGTAATTCACACCCTTCAATGCCAGCTTAATGTTTAGGTTAGTGGGAATCACAGAGGAATTAGGGATGGAAACTTCTTTGCTGGTGGTAGAAGCGGTCTGGTGAATTTTTAGAGAGAAGAGGCCGTCGATGTTTGAATGTAGAAAATAGTTCTGGCTGCAGCCTGCAGTATGGACTTGTTGGTGTGTGTAGCTCCCAGTGTTCTGACAGCGCGACGTTTTGGGGAATCATGTGATTCAGCAGCTACCAGTGGGCTTTGTGCGGCGGAGATTTTGTGGCTGTTAGCGGAGTTGATAACAGAGGGTCGTTAAGAGAAGCCTGCATGCAGTAGGCAAAGGAGTAATGTTTGCTGGCGGGGGACGTGCGGCGATTAACCTGTGCGGTAGTGAAAAGGAGTTAAAAAGAAGGAAGTGTGCAGATGCGGAAAGAATGGAATAATTGTGGTAGGCTGCCGGCTGAGTAGTTTGGTGAATGTTTGGTGTGGGTCCGGCGCTGCCGATTGGATGGTGGTGCTGCAGTGTGAGTCAGATAAAAAAAAAAAAAAAACCAGGAGTAGGATCCAATGGGACTAACTGGCATGTATAGACGCGTGTAATGCAAAAGGGCTGTTTTTGGTCGCGTCTCTCGCTTATGGCCATACCACCCTGAACACACCCGATCTCATCCGATCTCAGAAGCCAAGCAGGGTAGGGTCTGGTTAGTACTTGGATGGGACACATCCTGGGAATACCAGGTGCTGTAAGCTTTTCTCACTTTTACTTTATACAGGGGGCGCTCCACTTCACGATTAATTTAAATCTATCACTCCCCTTCCATTTTACTATTTTATATATATATATATTTTTCTCTCATTCATAAAGGCAGCTTTTAGAAACCGTTTTACTCTAAATACTTCCTGGTAATTCTAGGTGCTGTAAGCTCTTCGTGCCTTTATTCCACCAGGGCGCGATCTTCTCACAAACTTGAAGACTGTCACTCCCCATTCACGTTTTACAACTTATTGTTAATGATAAAGAGACAGCTTTTTACACACAGTTTTAAACAAAGTACTGATATTATTCCTCTTCAACTGACCGCTTTGTTTTCTATGCAAAAACCACTTCGCCACAGAAGACTCGATATTATTGGCATAGCAAGGTCTGCTCTTCTCCTCCTTTCAAAACTTGCTAAAAGCTGTATTTAAAAGAACAGATTGGCCGGGGTAATTCACACCCTTCAATGCCAGCTTAATGTTTAGGTTAGTGGGAATCACAGAGGAATTAGGGATGGAAACTTCTTTGCTGGTGGTAGAAGCGGTCTGGTGAATTTTTAGAGAGAAGAGGCCGTCGATGTTTGAATGTAGAAAATTGTTCTGGCTGCAGCCTGCAGTATGGACTTGTTGGTGTGTGTAGCTCCCAGTGTTCTGACAGCGCGACGTTTTGGGGAAGCATGTGATTCCTCAGCTACCAGTGGGCTTCGTGCGGCGGAGATTTTGTGGCTGTTAGCGGAGTTGATAACAGAGGGTCGTTAAGAGAAGCCTGCATGCAGTAGGCAAAGGAGTAATGTTTGCCGGCGGGGGACGTGCGGCGATTAACCTGTGCGGTAGTGAAAAGGAGTTAAAAAGAAGGAAGTGTGCGGATGCGGAAAGAATGGAATAATTGTGGTAGGCTGCCGGCTGAGTAGTTTGGTAAATGTTTGGTGTGGGTCCGGCGCTGCCGATTGGATGGTGGTGCTGCAGTGTGAGTCAGATAAAAAAAAAAAAACCAGGAGTAGGATCCAATGGGACTAACTGGCATGTATAGACGCGTGTAATGCAAAAGGGCTGTTTTTGGTCACGTCTCTCGCTTATGGCCATACCTCCCTGAACACGCCCGATCTCATCCGATCTCGGAAGCCAAGCAGGGTAGGGTCTGGTTAGTACTTTGATGGCAGACCTCCTGGGAATACCAGGTGATGTAAGCTTTTCTCACTTTTACTTTATACAGGGGGCGCTCCACTTCACGATTAATTTAAATCTATCACTCCCCTTCCATTTTACTATTTTATATATATATATATTTTTCTCTCTTTCATAAAGGCAGCTTTTACACACCGTTTTACTCTAAATATCCATCCATCCATCCATTTTCCAAACCGCTTATCCTATTGGGTCGCGGGGGGTCCGGAGCCTATTCCGGAATCAATGGGCACGAGGCAGGGAACAACCCAGGATGGGGGGCCAGCCCATCACAGTCACTCTAAATACTTCCTGGTAATTCTAGGTGCTGTAAGCTGTTCGTGCCTTTATTCCACCAGGGCGCGATCTTCTCATAAACTTGAAGACTGTCACTCCCCATTCACGTTTTACAACTTATTGTTAATGATAAAGAGACAGCTTTTTACACACAGTTTTAAACAAAGTACTGATATTATTCCTCTTCAACTGACCGCTTTGTTTTCTATGCAAAAACCACTTCGCCACAGAAGACTCGATATTATTGGCATAGCAAGTTCTGCTCTTCACCTTTCAAAACTTGCTAAAAGCTGTATTTAAAAGAACAGATTGGCCGGGGTAATTCACACCCTTCAATGCCAGCTTAATGTTTAGGTTAGTGGGAATCACAGAGGAATTAGGGATGGAAACTTCTTTGCTGGTGGTAGAAGCGGTCTGGTGAATTTTTAGAGAGAAGAGGCCGTCGATGTTTGAATGTAGAAAATTGTTCTGGCTGCAGCCTGCATTATGGACTTGTTGGTGTGTGTAGCTCCCAGTGTTCTGACAGCGTGACGTTTTGGGGAAGCATGTGATTCAGCAGCTACCAGTGGGCTTCGTGCGGCGGAGATTTTGTGGCTGTTAGCGGAGTTGATAACAGAGGGTCGTTAAGAGAAGCCTGCATGCAGTAGGCAAAGGAGTAATGTTTGCCGGCGGGGGACGTGCGGCGATTAACCTGTGCGGTAGTGAAAAGGAGTTAAAAAGAAGGAAGTGTGCGGATGCGGAAAGAATGGAATAATTGTGGTAGGCTGCCGGCTGAGTAGTTTGGTGAATGTTTGGTGTGGGTCCGGCGCTGCCGATTGGATGGTGGTGCTGCAGTGTGAGTCAGATAAAAAAAAAAAAAAACAGGAGTAGGATCCAATGGGACTAACTGGCATGTATAGACGCGTGTAATGCAAAAGGGCTGTTTTTGGTCACGTCTCTCGCTTATGGCCATACCTCCCTGAACACGCCCGATCTCATCCGATCTCGGAAGCCAAACAGGGTAGGGTCTGGTTAGTACTTTGATGGGAGACCTCCGGGGAATACCAGGTGATGTAAGCTTTTCTCACTTTTACTTTATACAGGGGGCGCTCCACTTCACGATTAATTTAAATCTATCACTCCCCTTCCATTTTACTATTTTATATATATATATATTTTTTTCTCTCATTCATAAAGGCAGCTTTTACACACCGTTTTACTCTAAATACTTCCTGGTAATTCTAGGTGCTGTAAGCTGTTCGTGCCTTTATTCCACCAGGGCGCGATCTTCTCACAAACTTGAAGACTGTCACTCCCCATTCACGTTTTACAACTTATTGTTAATGATAAAGAGACAGCTTTTTACACACAGTTTTAAACAAAGTACTGATATTATTCCTCTTCAACTGACCGCTTTGTTTTCTATGCAAAAACCACTTCGCCACAGAAGACTCGATATTATTGGCATAGCAAGTTCTGCTCTTCTCCTTTCAAAACTTGCTAAAAGCTGTATTTAAAAGAACAGATTGGCCGGGGTAATTCACACCCTTCAATGCCAGCTTAATGTTTAGGTTAGTGGGAATCACAGAGGAATTAGGGATGGAAACTTCTTTGCTGGTGGTAGAAGCGGTCTGGTGAATTTTTAGAGAGAAGAGGCCGTCGATGTTTGAATGTAGAAAATAGTTCTGGCTGCAGCCTGCAGTATGGACTTGTTGGTGTGTGTAGCTCCCAGTGTTCTGACAGCGCGACGTTTTGGGGAATCATGTGATTCAGCAGCTACCAGTGGGCTTTGTGCGGCGGAGATTTTGTGGCTGTTAGCGGAGTTGATAACAGAGAGTCGTTAAGAGAAGCCTGCATGCAGTAGGCAAAGGAGTAATGTTTGCCGGCGGGGGACGTGCGGCGATTAACCTGTGCGGTAGTGAAAAGGAGTTAAAAAGAAGGAAGTGTGCAGATGCGGAAAGAATGGAATAATTGGGGTAGGCTGCCGGCTGAGTAGTTTGGTGAATGTTTGGTGTGGGTCCGGCGCTGCCGATTGGATGGTGGTGCTGCAGTGTGAGTCAGATAAAAAAAAAAAAAAAACCAGGAGTAGGTTCCAATGGGACTAACTGGCATGTATAGACGCGTGTAATGCAAAAGGGCTGTTTTTGGTCGCGTCTCTCGCTTATGGCCATACCACCCTGAACACACCCGATCTCATCCGATCTCAGAAGCCAAGCAGGGTAGGGTCTGGTTAGTACTTGGATGGGACACATCCTGGGAATACCAGGTGCTGTAAGCTTTTCTCACTTTTACTTTATACAGGGGGCGCTCCACTTCACGATTAATTTAAATCTATCACTCCCCTTCCATTTTACTATTTTATATATATATATATATTTTTCTCTCATTCATAAAGGCAGCTTTTAGAAACCGTTTTACTCTAAATACTTCCTGGTAATTCTAGGTGCTGTAAGCTCTTCGTGCCTTTATTCCACCAGGGCGCGATCTTCTCACAAACTTGAAGACTGTCACTCCCCATTCACGTTTTACAACTTATTGTTAATGATAAAGAGACAGCTTTTTACACACAGTTTTAAACAAAGTACTGATATTATTCCTCTTCAACTGACCGCTTTGTTTTCTATGCAAAAACCACTTCGCCACAGAAGACTCGATATTATTGGCATAGCAAGTTCTGCTCTTCTCCTTTCAAAACTTGCTAAAAGCTGTATTTAAAAGAACAGATTGGCCGGGGTAATTCACACCCTTCAATGCCAGCTTAATGTTTAGGTTAGTGGGAATCACAGAGGAATTAGGGATGGAAACTTCTTTGCTGGTGGTAGAAGCGGTCTGGTGAATTTTTAGAGAGAAGAGGCCGTCGATGTTTGAATGTAGAAAATTGTTCTGGCTGCAGCCTGCATTATGGACTTGTTGGTGTGTGTAGCTCCCAGTGTTCTGACAGCGTGACGTTTTGGGGAAGCATGTGATTCAGCAGCTACCAGTGGGCTTCGTGCGGCGGAGATTTTGTGGCTGTTAGCGGAGTTGATAACAGAGGGTCGTTAAGAGAAGCCTGCATGCAGTAGGCAAAGGAGTAATGTTAGCCGGCGGGGGACGTGCGGCGATTAACCTGTGCGGTAGTGAAAAGGAGTTAAAAAGAAGGAAGTGTGCGGATGCGGAAAGAATGGAATAATTGTGGTAGGCTACCGGCTGAGTAGTTTGGTGAATGTTTGGTGTGGGTCCGGCGCTGCCGATTGGATGATGGTGCTGCAGTGTGAGTCAGATAAAAAAAAAAAAAAACAGGAGTAGGATCCAATGGGACTAACTGGCATGTATAGACGCGTGTAATGCAAAAGGGCTGTTTTTGGTCACGTCTCTCGCTTATGGCCATACCTCCCTGAACACGCCCGATCTCATCCGATCTCGGAAGCCAAGCAGGGTAGGGTCTGGTTAGTACTTTGATGGGAGACCTCCTGGGAATACCAGGTGATGTAAGCTTTTCTCACTTTTACTTCATACAGGGGGCGCTCCACTTCACGATTAATTTAAATCTATCACTCCCCTTCCATTTTACTATTTTATATATATATATATTTTTCTCTCTTTCATAAAGGCAGCTTTTACACACCGTTTTACTCTAAATATCCATCCATCCATCCATTTTCCAAACCGCTTATCCTATTGGGTCGCGGGGGGTCCGGAGCCTATCCCGGAATCAATGGGCACGAGGCAGGGAACAACCCAGGATGGGGGGCCAGCCCATCACAGTCACTCTAAATACTTCCTGGTAATTCTAGGTGCTGTAAGCTGTTCGTGCCTTTATTCCACCAGGGCGCGATCTTCTCACAAACTTGAAGACTGTCACTCCCCATTCACGTTTTACAACTTATTGTTAATGATAAAGAGACAGCTTTTTACACACAGTTTTAAACAAAGTACTGATATTATTCCTCTTCAACTGACCGCTTTGTTTTCTATGCAAAAACCACTTCGCCACAGAAGACTCGATATTATTGGCATAGCAAGTTCTGCTCTTCTCCTTTCAAAACTTGCTAAAAGCTGTATTTAAAAGAACAGATTGGCCGGGGTAATTCACACCCTTCAATGCCAGCTTAATGTTTAGGTTAGTGGGAATCACAGAGGAATTAGGGATGGAAACTTCTTTGCTGGTGGTAGAAGCGGTCTGCTGAATTTTTAGAGAGAAGAGGCCGTCGATGTTTGAATGTAGAAAATTGTTCTGGCTGCAGCCTGCAGTATGGACTTGTTGGTGTGTGTAGCTCCCAGTGTTCTGACAGCGCGACGTTTTGGGGAAGCATGTGATTCAGCAGCTACCAGTGGGCTTCGTGCGGCGGAGATTTTGTGGCTGTTAGCGGAGTTGATAACAGAGGGTCGTTAAGAGAAGCCTGCATGCAGTAGGCAAAGGCGTAATGTTTGCCGGCGGGGGACGTGCGGCGATTAACCTGTGCGGTAGTGAAAAGGAGTTAAAAAGAAGGAAGTGTGCGGATGCGGAAAGAATGGAATAATTGTGGTAGGCTGCCGGCTGAGTAGTTTGGTGAATGTTTGGTGTGGGTCCGGCGTTGCCGATTGGATGGTGGGGCTGCAGTGTGAGTCAGATAAAAAAAAAAAAAACATTAGTAGGATCCAATGGGACCAACTGGCATGTATAGAGGCGTGTAATGCAAAAGGGCTGTTTTTGGTAGCGTCTCTCGCTTATGGCCATGCCCGCCTGAACACGCCTGATCTCATCCGATCTCGGAAGCCAATCAGGGTAGGGTCTGGTTAGTACTTGGATGGGAGACCTCCTGGGAATACCAGGTGCTGTAAGCTTTTCTCACTTTTACTTTATACAGGGGGCGCTCCACTTCACGATTAATTTAAATCTAGCACTCCCCTTCCATTTTACTATTTTATATATATATATTTTTTTTTTTCTCTCATTCATAAAGGCAGCTTTTAGAAACCGTTTTACTCTAAATACTTCCTGGTAATTCTAGGTGCTGTAAGCTGTTCGTGCCTTTATTCCACCAGGGCGCGATCTTCTCACAAACTTGAAGACTGTCACTCCCCATTCACGTTTTACAACTTATTGTTAATGATAAATAGACAGCTTTTTACACACAGTTTTAAACAAAGTACTGATATTATTCCTCTTCAACTGACCGCTTTGTTTTCTATGCAAAAACCACTTCGCCACAGAAGACTCGATATTATTGGCATAGCAAGTTCTGCTCTTCTCCTTTCAAAACTTGCTAAAAGCTGTATTTAAAAGAACAGATTGGCCGGGGTAATTCATACCCTTCAATGCCAGCTTAATGTTTAGGTTAGTGGGAATCACAGAGGAATTAGGGATGGAAACTTCTTTGCTGGTGGTAGAAGCGGTCTGGTGAATTTTTAGAGAGAAGAGGCCGTCGATGTTTGAATGTAGAAAATTGTTCTGGCTGCAGCCTGCAGTATGGACTTGTTGGTGTGTGTAGCTCCCAGTGTTCTGACAGCGTGACGTTTTGGGGAAGCATGTGATTCAGCAGCTACCAGTGGGCTTCGTGCGGCGGAGATTTTGTGGCTGTTAGCGGAGTTGATAACAGAGGGTCGTTAAGAGAAGCCTGCATGCAGTAGGCAAAGGAGTAATGTTTGCCGGCGGGGGACATGCGGCGATTAACCTGTGCGGTAGTGAAAAGGAGTTAAAAAGAAGGAAGTGTGCGGATGCGGAAAGAATGGAATAATTGTGGTAGGCTGCCGGCTGAGTAGTTTGGTGAATGTTTGGTGTGGGTCCGGCGCTGCCGATTGGATATTGGGGCTGCAGTGTGAGTCAGATAAAAAAAAAAAAAAAACCAGGAGTAGGATCCAATGGGACTAACTGGCATGTATAGACGCGTGTAATGCAAAAGGGCTGTTTTTGGTAGCATCTCTCGCTTACGGCCATACCACCCTGAACACGCCCGATCTCGTCTGATCTCGGAAGCCAAGCAGGGTAGGGTTTGGTTAGTACTTGGATGGGAGACCTCCTGGGAATACCAGGCGCTGTAAGCCTTTCTCACTTTTACTTTATACAGGGGGCGCTCCACTTCACGATTAATTTAAATCTATCACTCCCCTTCCATTTTACTATTTTATATATATATATTTTTTTTTTTCTCTCATTCATAAAGGCAGCTTTTAGAAACCGTTTTACTCTAAACACTTCCTGGTAATTCTAGGTGCTGTAAGCTGTTCGTGCCTTTATTCCACCAGGGCGCGATCTTCTCACAAACTTGAAGACTGTCACTCCCCATTCACGTTTTACAACTTATTGTTAATGATAAAGAGACAGCTTTTTACACACAGTTTTAAACAAAGTACTGATATTTTTCCTCTTCAACTGACCGCTTTGTTTTCTATGCAAAAACCACTTCGCCACAGAATACTCGATATTATTGGCATAGCAAGTTCTGCTCTTCTCCTTTCAAAACTTGCTAAAAGCTGTATTTAAAAGAACAGATTGGCCGGGGTAATTCACACCCTTCAATGCCAGCTTAATGTTTAGGTTAGTGGGAATCACAGAGGAATTAGGGATGGAAACTTCTTTGCTGGTGGTAGAAGCGGTCTGGTGAATTTTTAGAGAGAAGAGGCCGTCGATGTTTGAATGTAGAAAATTGTTCTGGCTGCAGCCTGCAGTATGGACTTGTTGGTGTGTGTAACTCCCAGTGTTCTGACAGTGCGACGTTTTGGGGAAGCATGTGATTCAGCAGCTACCAGTGGGCTTCGTGCGGCGGAGATTTTGTGGCTGTTAGCGGAGTTGATAACAGAGGGTCGTTAAGAGAAGCCTACATGCAGTAGGCAAAGGAGTAATGTTTGCCGGCGGGGGACGTGCGGCGATTAACCTGTGCGGTAGTGAAAAGGAGTTAAAAAGAAGGAAGTGTGCGGATGCGGAAAGAATGGAATAATTGTGGTAGGCTGCTGGCTGAGTAGTTTGGTGAATGTTTGGTGTGGGTCCGGCGCTGCCGATTGGATGGTGGGGCTGCAGTGTGAGTCAGGTAAAAAAAAAAAAAAACAGGAGTAGGATCCAATGGGACTAACTGGCATGTATAGACGCGTGTAATGCAAAAGGGCTGTTTTTGGTAGCATCTCTCGCTTTCGGCCATACCACCCTGAACAGGCCCGATCTCGTCTGATCTCGGAAGCTAAGCAGGGTAGGGTCTGGTTAGTACTTGGATGGGAGTCCACCTGGGAATACCAGGTGCTGTAAGCTTTTCTCACTTTTACTTTATACAGGGGGCGCTCCACTTCACGATTAATTTAAATCTATCACTCCCCTTCCATTTTACTATTTTATATATATATATATTTTTTTTCTCTCATTCATAAAGGCAGCTTTTAGAAACCGTTTTACTCTAAATACTTCCTGGTAATTCTAGGTGCTGTAAGCTGTTCGTGCCTTTATTCCACCAGGGCGCGATCTTCTCACAAACTTGAAGACTGTCACTCCCCATTCACGTTTTACAACTTATTGTTAATGATAAAGAGACAGCTTTTTAAACACAGTTTTAAACAAAGTACTGATATTATTCCTCTTCAACTGACCGCTTTGTTTTTTATGCAAAAACCACTTCGCCACAGAAGACTCGATATTATTGGCATAGCAAGTTCTGCTCTTCTCCTTTCAAAACTTGCTAAAAGCTGTATTTAAAAGAACAGATTGGCCGGGGTAATTCACACCCTTCAATGCCAGCTTAATGTTTAGGTTAGTGGGAATCACAGAGGAATTAGGGATGGAAACTTCTTTGCTGGTGGTAGAAGCGGTCTGCTGAATTTTTAGAGAGAAGAGGCCGTCGATGTTTGAATGTAGAAAATTGTTCTGGCTGCAGCCTGCAGTATGGACTTGTTGGTGTGTGTAGCTCCCAGTGTTCTGACAGCGCGACGTTTTGGGGAAGCATGTGATTCAGCAGCTACCAGTGGGCTTCGTGCGGCGGAGATTTTGTGGCTGTTAGCGGAGTTGATAACAGAGGGTCGTTAAGAGAAGCCTGCATGCAGTAGGCAAAGGCGTAATGTTTGCCGGCGGGGGACGTGCGGCGATTAACCTGTGCGGTAGTGAAAAGGAGTTAAAAAGAAGGAAGTGTGCGGATGCGGAAAGAATGGAATAATTGTGGTAGGCTGCCGGCTGAGTAGTTTGGTGAATGTTTGGTGTGGGTCCGGCGTTGCCGATTGGATGGTGGGGCTGCAGTGTGAGTCAGATAAAAAAAAAAAAAAACATTAGTAGGATCCAATGGGACCAACTGGCATGTATAGAGGCGTGTAATGCAAAAGGGCTGTTTTTGGTAGCGTCTCTCGCTTATGGCCATGCCCGCCTGAACACGCCTGATCTCATCCGATCTCGGAAGCCAATCAGGGTAGGGTCTGGTTAGTACTTGGATGGGAGACCTCCTGGGAATACCAGGTGCTGTAAGCTTTTCTCACTTTTACTTTATACAGGGGGCGCTCCACTTCACGATTAATTTAAATCTAGCACTCCCCTTCCATTTTACTATTTTATATATATATTTTTTTTCTCTCTTTCATAAAGCCAGCTTTTAGAAACCGTTTTACTCTAAATACTTCCTGGTAATTCTAGGTGCTGTAAGCTGTTCGTGCCTTTATTCCACCAGGGCGCGATCTTCTCACAAACTTGAAGACTGTCACTCCCAATTCACGTTTTACAACTTATTGTTAATGATAAAGAGACAGCTTTTTACACACAGTTTTAAACAAAGTACTGATATTATTCCTCTTCAACAGACCGCTTTGTTTTCTATGCAAAAACCACTTTGCCACAGAAGACTCGATATTATTGGCATAGCAAGTTCTGCTCTTCTCCTTTCAAAACTTGCTAAAAGCTGTATTTAAAAGAACAGATTGGCCGGGGTAATTCACACCCTTCAATGCCAGCTTAATGTTTAGGTTAGTGGGAATCACAGAGGAATTAGGGATGGAAACTTCTTTGCTGGTGGTAGAAGCGGTCTGGTGAATTTTTAGAGAGAAGAGGCCGTCGATGTTTGAATGTATAAAATTGTTCTGGCTGCAGCCTGCAGTATGGACTTGTTGGTGTGTGTAGCTCCCAGTGTTCTGACAGCGCGACGTTTTGGGGAAGCATGTGATTCAGCAGCTACCAGTGGGCTTCGTGCAGCGGAGATTTTGTGGCTGTTAGCGGAGTTGATAACAGAGGGTCGTTAAGAGAAGCCTGCATGCAGTAGGCAAAGGAGTAATGTTTGCCGGCGGTGGACGTGCGGCGATTAACCTGTGCGGTAGTGAAAAGGAGTTAAAAAGAAGGAAGTGTGCGGATGCGGAAAGAATGGAATAATTGTGGTAGGCTGCCGGCTGAGTAGTTTGGTGAATGTTTGGTGTGGGTCCGGCGCTGCCGATTGGATAGTGGGGCTGCAGTGTGAGTCAGATAAAAAAAAAAAAAGAACATTAGTAGGATCCAATGGGACCAACTGGCATGTATAGAGGCGTGTAATGCAAAAGGGCTGTTTTTGGTAGCATCTCTCGCTTACGGCCATACCACCCTGAACACGCCCGATCTCATCTGATCTCGGAAGCCAAGCAAGGTAGGGTCTGGTTAGTACTTGGATGGGAGACCTCCTGGGCATACCAGGTGCTGTAAGCTTTTCTCACTTTTACTTTATACAGGGGGCGCTCCACTTCACGATTAATATAAATCTAGCACTCCCCTTCCATTTTACTATTTTATATATATATTTTTTTTCTCTCTTTCATAAAGCCAGCTTTTAGAAACCGTTTTACTCTAAATACTTCCTGGTAATTCTAGGTGCTGTAAGCTGTTCGTGCCTTTATTCCACCAGGGCGCGATCTTCTCACAAACTTGAAGACTGTCACTCCCCATTCACGTTTTACAACTTATTGTTAATGATAAAGAGACAGCTTTTTACACACAGTTTTAAACAAAGTACTGATATTATTCCTCTTCAACTGACCGCTTTGTTTTCTATGCAAAAACCACTTCGCCACAGAAGACTCGATATTATTGGCATAGCAAGTTCTGCTCTTCTCCTTTCAAAACTTGCTAAAAGCTGTATTTAAAAGAACAGATTGGCCGGGGTAATTCACACCCTTCAATGCCAGCTTAATGTTTAGGTTAGTGGGAATCACAGAGGAATTAGGGATGGAAACTTCTTTGCTGGTGGTAGAAGCGGTCTGGTGAATTTTTAGAGAGAAGAGGCCGTCGATGTTTGAATGTAGAAAATTGTTCTGGCTGCAGCCTGCAGTATGGACTTGTTGGTGTGTGTAGCTCCCAGTGTTCTGACAGCGCGACGTTTTGGGGAAGCATGTGATTCAGCAGCTACCAGTGGGCTTCGTGCGGCGGAGATTTTGTGGCTGTTAGCGGAGTTGATAACAGAGGGTCGTTAAGAGAAGCCTGCATGCAGTAGGCAAAGGAGTAATGTTTGCCGGCGGGGGACGTGCGGCGATTAACCTGTGCGGTAGTGAAAAGGAGTTAAAAAGAAGGAAGTGTGCGGATGCGGAAAGAATGGAATAATTGTGGTAGGCTGCCGGCTGAGTAGTTTGGTGAATGTTTGGTGTGGGTCCGGCGCTGCCGATTGGATGGTGGAGCTGCAGTGTGAGTCAGATAAAAAAAAAAAAAAGAACATTAGTAGGATCCAATGGGACCAACTGGCATGTATAGAGGCGTGTAATGCAAAAGGGCTGTTTTTGGTAGCATCTCTCGCTTACGGCCATACCACCCTGAACACGCCCGATCTCATCTGATCTCGGAAGCCAAGCAAGGTAGGGTCTGGTTAGTACTTAGATGGGAGACATCCTGGGCATACCAGGTGCTGTAAGCTTTTCTCACTTTTACTTTATACAGGGGGCGCTCCACTTCAAGATTAATATAAATCTAGCACTCCCCTTTCATTTTACTATTTTATATATATATTTTTTTTCTCTCTTTCATAAAGCCAGCTTTTAGAAACCGTTTTACTCTAAATACTTCCTGGTAATTCTAGGTGCTGTAAGCTGTTCGTGCCTTTATTCCACCAGGGCGCGATCTTCTCACAAACTTGAAGACTGTCACTCCCCATTCACGTTTTACAACTTATTGTTAATGATAAAGAGACAGCTTTTTACACACAGTTTTAAACAAAGTACTGAAATTATTCCTCTTCAACTGACCGCTTTGTTTTCTATGCAAAAACCACTTTGCCACAGAAGACTCGATATTATTGGCATAGCAAGTTCTGCTCTTCTCCTTTCAAAACTTGCTAAAAGCTGTATTTAAAAGAAC